>NW_015554847.1:4384-5612 GCF_001515605.1 Sinocyclocheilus anshuiensis
GCTGAACTGGCGAGCAATTCCAGCTGCAGTGTTGAACCGATTCCCCATTGAGAGTCTCCGCATTATCCTGTCCTCTTATGCATTTGTTTTTCTTGGACGACCTGCCTTTTTGGGGGACTAAAGCTGCAATATTCTAGAAATCACAGATTTAGAATGACCAACTTCTCTTGCTATATCTGCTATTGGCCTTCATCTGGACAACCTGCTGTCAGAGGGTTTCAGTCACTTTAGAACGGCTCACCATCTTGCAAAGTCGGTGAAAACTGGTAAATTAAGATGCCAGTTAAATAAGGTTTGTCATATCATTAAGGAAATTAGCACCAGGTGCCAGATTAACACCAATAACTGGGAGGAATCTGTAAGTGTTCTCTAATTTTGATCAGTTCCTTTTCAAATATCTCATTTAAGTTTTTTAACTTCAGAATATATGCTTCAGAATATATATATCTTTCATAGAAAGATGTATATAAAAATGTATAACTTACTATATATATATATATATATATATTAGTGCTGTCAATCGATTAAAAAAAATTAACTAATTAATCGCACATTAGGTTTGTCATATCATTAAGGAAATTAGCACCAGGTGCCAGATTAACACCAATAACTGGGAGGAATCTGTAAGTGTTCTCTAATTTTGATCAGTTCCTTTTCAAATATCTCATTTAAGTTTTTTAACTTCAGAATATATGCTTCAGAATATATATATCTTTCATAGAAAAATGTATATAAAAATGTATAACTTACTATATATATATAACAATCGATTAAAAAAAATTAACTAATTAATCGCACATTTTTCTGAAATTAATCGCAATGAATCCCACCTAACATTAAAGTTTTTAAATATACTTTTATATCTTCAAATTAATGTACAAACAACATATATTTGTACATGAACATATAGCAGTATATTTTTAATATTTGTTTAATGGCATCTTTTTTATGACTGAATGCCATGATACCAATACTGATTTCTCTATAAAATTCCCCCACCCCTAATATTTAACCATTGACTATAGCCATTCAACATTACAGTGTAATTGAGAGCAATCAATTTTATAATTTATTAGACTTTTAAAAAGTACTTCTAATTTAAGTGAACTTAAAACAATCTTCACATAAACCCATGGCCGCTGCTGAACGTGAGTTGAATCGGGTGTTTTAGATGAGTGAGACAGTGCTGGGCTGCTCCAGGACAGTTTTGAAAACCATTTCAGAGACA
>NW_015554847.1:5892-6009 GCF_001515605.1 Sinocyclocheilus anshuiensis
TGCCGGCGCCTTTGTGCGTGCAACTGAAGAGCACACGCTGCGAGCACAGTACCGTTTCCACGCTGCTTGACTCGCGCCTGATGCTGAAGTGAAGTGGAGCGCGCGTCTGAAACCTCT
>NW_015554848.1:0-135 GCF_001515605.1 Sinocyclocheilus anshuiensis
AATGAGTACTAGTCAGGTGAAATCACTATCATACTAAATAGATTGATAGAAAGAGCAGACTGATTGCTATAAAAGAAGCGCTTCCAATCATTGTGTTCTTGTTAGCAATGGTTACCTCCAAAGAAACACGTGCAG
>NW_015554848.1:615-840 GCF_001515605.1 Sinocyclocheilus anshuiensis
GCAGCTTTCACACAGGAGTCCGCTACTGATCCGTGGCTGTTTACCACAAACACAACATTTATCCATTAATTTGATTTCAAATTTAAACATAGTCACTGAAAATGCTTTTTCAGCATTGCAATTCTTTTTTTTTACACAGTACAGTAACACACAGACATGTTTAAACACAATAAATAAAAACAACACATTATTCAATGCTTTTTACTTTTGCGTTTACTTCTAGAT
>NW_015554849.1:0-1013 GCF_001515605.1 Sinocyclocheilus anshuiensis
GACACCGGCCCTCCAGGACCGAGTTTGGGCACCCCTGGTCTAGACAAATCGTACAAAATTGTACGAGTGAAGTTGTACGAATTAGCCACCTCGTAAAATACGTACGAATTGGTCGTGAGATAGTGTTGATTTATCGGCATCTTTGGTTTGATGAAGAACCTTTAACATCAATGGAAACTTTACTTTCCACTGGCCGAAAGGTTCTTTACAGTGGAATAAGGTTCTTTAGATGTTCTTCACACTAAGAAAAAATGGTTCTTTTAAGAACCGTTCACTGAAAGGTTCTTTGCGGAACCCAAAGTGGTTCTTCTATGGTGTTCACTTTTAAAAATAAAGGTTCTTTATTGGCATCTATAGTTCCATTAAAAACCTTTACTGTCCATGGAACTTCTTTGCACAAAAGGTTCTTTATAATAGAAAAGTATTCTGCATATTATTAAAATGTTCTAATAATGAAAAAAATTGTTCTGTTTACTGAAAGGTTCTTTGGAGAATCCAAAACAGTTCTTCTATAGCATCACCTTTTGCAACCTTTATCTTTAAAAGTATTTTTTTTATTTTTAAAAGTTTAAGGGGGAAAAAAATTTCTTTTAAGAACTTATCACTGAAAGGTTCCTTGTGGAACCAAAAATGGTTCTTCTATGGATCTCCATCTGGAACCTTTATTTTTGATACAGCATGCATCCACAATTGAATTTTGTTGAATCCTTAAATATTCTGAATCCTGTCCAAATGATCTGAATATTTAAGCTTCACAAGTAAACTAAGTCTTTGGAACTTCTCCACAACATCTGTTGATTTCTTTGCTGTAGAGAACAAACAAAACCACATTTCACCGACATCATACTGGAACACATCGCACAAGGTACGTATGGTTTGTTTCGCTCATGTGTATGAGTCTCAGTTTCAAAAGAGGAAGGATTGTTTTCCACCACAATCCAAAGAAGCAGCGCACAAATGAATGGAGCCGTGCCACGGTGTGGAAAAGACGCATGTCCAGCCTCATGCTTCAC
>NW_015554850.1:0-145 GCF_001515605.1 Sinocyclocheilus anshuiensis
AACTTAATAGGTAGCCAGTGCAGAAACTGTAAAATTGGGGTAATAAGATCATATTTTCTTGACCTAATAAAGTCTCTAGCCGCTGCATTTTGGACTACCTGTAGCTTGTTTATTGAGGATGCAGGACAACCACCTAGCAGTGCAT
>NW_015554850.1:411-542 GCF_001515605.1 Sinocyclocheilus anshuiensis
GTAATCCACGAGATTCGGTGTACTGTCTTTTGGTCCAATAAGTAATATCCCTGTCTTATCCGAATTTAATAGGAGAAAATTATTGATCATCCAATATTTTACATTTTTAACACACTCTGTTAGCTTAGATA
>NW_015554851.1:0-542 GCF_001515605.1 Sinocyclocheilus anshuiensis
ATAATCTGAAGGTCGTGAGTTCAAGCCTCACACGGGGCAGGCAGAATGTTGCTTTTTGATACCTGAGAGCACTTAGACGAAAGAGCGGGCTTCTCTGTTCTCTTCCCTGTGGTTATTTACATTTACATTTAGTCATTTAGCAGACGCTTTTATCCAAGGCGACGTACAAATGAGATTTTAGAGCATTCAGTATTATAATTTCACTTATTAAATATGATTATTTTATGAATATGAATATGAACTGATGAGATTTATTACGATGTACTGCAGGATTTTTCCACTTTAGGTCCACATGCCTTGTAGATTTTGTGACTGGGACACTTGAATTCTGAGACAGAAAACGATGACAAGATGGCACTTTCAGATACAGTATATAATATCATGATTTAACAGTAAATATACAAATGTATACACACATTACACATGTCAATGTTACTACAATCGTGTGTGCTTTTGTGAGTGTACCATGTGGACGTGTCCTCCTGAGGTTTTGTTAAATTTCAAAGGCCATATTGCTGCAATGGCCCGGTCCTGCAGATTTG
>NW_015554852.1:0-127 GCF_001515605.1 Sinocyclocheilus anshuiensis
AATTATGTCCCCACTGGATGCAACAAATGCCTCGTTTATAATGGCCTTTTATGTCTTTTTTTCGTCGTTCTGGCCGGGAAAAGGCATCACAATATGGTAAGGGGCGTAACATTTCCGTCACACGCTT
>NW_015554852.1:309-559 GCF_001515605.1 Sinocyclocheilus anshuiensis
TGTACAGTATGTGGAAAATAATGTGTTTTTTGAACCTTAAACTGCATAAACACATTTCATTACACCAAAAACACAAAATAATGTTCTTTTTAGCAACATCATATGACCCCTTTAAGTAAAAATATGTTTCTCGTATAGGCCTATTTATTCGTTATATATATAGGCTATATTAGGGCTGGGCAAAAAATCTAATGCGATTTTCATGTAGTAGTAAATCTCCAGCACGTGCTTTCAGATGGAGCGGAATTTA
>NW_015554853.1:0-583 GCF_001515605.1 Sinocyclocheilus anshuiensis
ACTCAAGTCACATGATCCTTCAGAAATCATTCAAATATTCTGATTCGCTGCAAAAAAAACAACAAATATTGATTATTTTTATTATGTTGAAAACAGCTGAGTAGAATTTTTCAGATGATGAATAGAACAGCATTTATCTGAAATGGAAATCTTTTGTAGCATTATGAATGTCTTTATCATCACTTGATCAATTTAAAGCATCCTTGCTAAATAAAAGTATTAATTTCTTTCCATGAAGCACACACACCAGGATGGTCAAGCCTCTGAGATCAGTGTTCAAGTGAAATGGTGGAGATAAGATGGCATAAGGGACAGCGTCTGATCCCACTTCAGAGATGAGAACAAAATTCAGAAATGTTAGTATTAGTGTACATAGATGGTTATAAATATTTGGGGCCAGTTTCACGGTTTCCACAAAAATATTACGCTGTTTTTAACAGTGATAATAATAAGAAATGTTTCTCATCCCCAAATCAGCATACTAGAATGATTTCTGAGGGATCGTGTGACACTGACGACTGGAGTAATGATGCTGAACATTTAGCTTTGATCACAGAAATAAATGACATTTTAATATATATTT
>NW_015554854.1:0-450 GCF_001515605.1 Sinocyclocheilus anshuiensis
ATTGAAGGTCTTTCCCTGGATTTTTTAAGCGTGGTTCAAAGAGACAGCTACCGAGCTGTAGTAGACCAGCGAAGCTCAACAAACTATGGAAACCTTTTGTGTTTTCAGTGTTTCTTTTAAACAAAAATTCAGACATGGCCCCTTCACCAGCTGATGAGGTGCAGCTTTTGCAAGCTGGCTTGGGAAAATGGAATCTTACTATGCCTGATGACTTGACACATTCAGAGGTGATGTATATTTATACACCATTCCTTTATTAAACAGCTATGCCTTCCTTAGTTATCAACAACTAAAAACCTTTGTAATAATTATTTTCTAATCTTGAGTGAAATGTGGATTTTAGGTCTCTAGCTTGTTCAGTGATGCATACCCAAACATGAAGTCAGCATCTGGAGGCTGGCTTCCCTACAAAGCAACTGGTATGATCTGTACACTAACACAACGGGAACT
>NW_015554855.1:0-477 GCF_001515605.1 Sinocyclocheilus anshuiensis
ATTATATAAAGAAAAAGAAAAACACCTTGCAAAAAGGGTGCATATTTAGACAGAAGCTAAAAAAAGTGTTCAAATAAAGCAATAAGCCCCTAACAACACCCCTTAGCTGTTATAAATTCACTGTAAACGACGGCTTCTTGGGGCTTATTGCTTTTATAAAACGGTTATTCCATATACGTAGTAAGGTATCACAGAATAAAACAGAGCAAATAAAGTGTAATGATATTAATAAAAACAGTATTCTTCCACCAAACAATGTAGCTCCTCAGAAACAGTTGTGGTTGCCCAGCAACACACAGAAGTAAACAAAGGTGTATGTTTGTAGAGTAATTTACAACCACTTCGAACGCGGCTCAGCCAATCAGAATCAAGGACCGGAACTCTGAGTTTTATAAAACTCTATCTGGTCATGTACAAGCATGTTACTGACAGGATCAAAAACAGGCAGCAAATGAAGTGAGTCTCACACATCATCTG
>NW_015554855.1:589-771 GCF_001515605.1 Sinocyclocheilus anshuiensis
CTTCAAGAAACGACTAAAACCACCTCTGTTCCACCTTTATTTCACCCTCTAACTCTAACCCTTTCTATTCTATTTTAATCCTACTTTATCTATATTTATCTTCCTTTTTTTATTTTATTTTTTTATTAAAAAAAAACACACTAGCTTTCTATTTTTTCTATTCTACCTACTTGTTTTTCTTT
>NW_015554856.1:0-917 GCF_001515605.1 Sinocyclocheilus anshuiensis
TGATATATATGGAGAAAATAAAAATGCTGCTTTCTGATTTGTCACACTGATTGTGTTTGATGATTTCCTCTGTTCGGTCTAATAAGGTAACAGTGAGTGTCATTGGCAGCTGTGAGTCTCTCTCTCTCTTTAGGGGGCCGACAGGAGCCAGTTTCTTCAGTGTGTTTGAGGGAGCAGAGGACAGACGGTGTGACGAGCAGAAGAAGATGGAGGGATGCCTGACACTCGTTTTACTCTCCTCCATATTCAGTCTAACCACATCTGGTAAGTACAAAATAGACAGTAAGAGGTGAAATTATACTTGTTTAAATGAGAAGTTTATCTATGTTGGCCTTATATCACTAGAAACTGAATAGATGCCTGTGTAGTATCTACAAACTATATCTCATGACAATAGTTCATTAATTGTCAGTTAAATTTGAGCTTTTACAGGCTAACAATTTAATGACAGGATTATTTATATTCTCTCGTCTATCTTGAAGTACATATATATTTGTATTTACTAACTTTTTTATATCTTATGTTTCTCAACATTGCAATATTCTTCTTGTAGGTGGTTAAATCCCTTTCTCTCTTCTTTGTACAGATTTTGAGACTGTTAGGTTGGTTGGTGGTAACAGTCCCTGCAGTGGTAGAGTGGAGGTTCATCATAATGGTCAGTGGGGAACAGTGTGTCATAGGAACTGGCGTATGACTGAAGCTGAAGTGGTGTGTAGAGAGCTGGGATGTGGAGAGGCTGTAGAGGCTCTGCATAATGTTCGTTTTGGACCAGGATCAGGACCGATCTGGATGGACAATGTATACTGTAGCGGATAGGCTCACTTTGGACCAGGATCAGGACCAATCTGGATGGATGATGTGGACTGTAGTGGATCAGAGTCTACACTGAAGAACTGTGCATCAGGAGGATGGGGTGT
>NW_015554857.1:0-143 GCF_001515605.1 Sinocyclocheilus anshuiensis
TTTAAGGGGGTCTGAATACTTTCCGTACCCACTGTACATCTGGTAAAGCTTCTGAGCGGCGCATGCGGAAACGCAGGGGAGAGATCAAAACAAAACAATGGTCACTAATTAGAAGTACAAAACGAGGATTTGTAAAGAAGAAT
>NW_015554857.1:361-659 GCF_001515605.1 Sinocyclocheilus anshuiensis
ACTGTTGGTGCAAGCTAGATTAAAGTGATTATTACGTTTTCAATATGGATATTTTTCTTACAAAAAGGCATCGATTCACTACAGAAGGCCTTTGTTCATTCACCCCCCAGAGCCGTGTGAGACACTTTTTTTTTATGGATGGGCGATTTTTATTTGTTCTTTTGGACTGAAGTAATGCAACACCCGCCGAGTGGCATTAAACAGCTTGAAAGATCAAAGAAAAATTTTGATATAACTCCGACTGGATTCGTCTGAAAGAAGAAAGTCATATACACCTAGGATGCCTCGGGGGTGAGTA
>NW_015554857.1:716-869 GCF_001515605.1 Sinocyclocheilus anshuiensis
GCCTCGGGGGTGAGTAAAATGCAGCCTAATTTTCATTTTTGGGTGAACTAACCCTTTAAATATAAATATTTTATATATAAATCTAACTTTTTTTTCCTTGATGTATGCATGTGTGTGTATTTATATATACAGTGGGTACGGAAAGTATTCAGA
>NW_015554858.1:0-1231 GCF_001515605.1 Sinocyclocheilus anshuiensis
ATGCACTTAATTTCCACCACTGACTGGTTGTAGAGGCATGCATGCATTCATTTCTATGTATGTGAAAAAAAGACACTACACTTAGGTAATATTTATAAGGTGATGAAAAGCAGATTGTATTACACACTTTAGATTCAGGGTTAAGGTCAAGGTCACTGTTAAGAAAAAAAAAAGGTGTCACAGTCTTGTGGATTATAGTTCGTCATCAGAAATTTCGAAGTCACTGTCAAAGTCATCAGCTGACGATTTGTTTAAGAAGTTGATGTTCTCTGCTCCAGACAAAACTTGCAGGTAACAGTCTCTTGCTTGCACCCTCATATCTCTGATTTTACGTTGTTTTCTGTGGATGATGCTCTGCAGACCTTTCGAACCCTCTTTACGTTGTTTTCTGTGGATGATGCTCTGCAGACCTTTCAAACCCTCTTCACTTAGGCCACATTGCGAATCTTAAAAGAAGAATAAAATAACAAAATAACATTAAGCCTCCCTTAAAAACGTTATAAACAGTAATCATTGTTGTGTATGTTTATTAGTGCTGCCCCCTAATAGTAACGCAACAATGTTAGTCTGTCAGAAAAGTCATAGTTGGACTAATTTGGATTGGTTGTGCAGTTGCAGAAAAAAACCCCAAACAAACAAACTCCACAGTGCGTGGTGACTCTCACGGACAGATATTATGGATGACACGGCTGGTCCCCGCAGTTATTAGATAGTAATTACATATGTGGGGCAGGAAATTCAAAATTGGAACATTGAAAGAGTTTCAAGGACAACTCCAAGAAAGCAAGATTGCAAACTTTCAGCTACCAATTGGAGAGAGATTTGGGCAAAGTGTAATGATGGCTTATACAGCTACAGCCACTTGTGGTACAATAAAATAAACCCATTTTCCAGGACAATCTTTGGTCAGGGGCAACCCTATGCTTATGTTTGTGCCATATATTACAAATACATACTTTTCAGTGTCTCACTGGCAAACAAGCAGGACAGTTCTCTGAGGGTCTCAGCACGAGTTGAAAGATATTTCCAATGGTTGTCCATCTCTGTAACAAGAATCTTCTGCTCCTCCTGAAGTCTCCTTACTGACATGATGATGTCGAATGCCTTTCTCTTTGTCCTTAGATCGACAGAGTCTGGAATGCATGAGAAAAACTCACGTCATGCATCAGCCTTCAAATAATCTTTAAAATCATTTGGGGCTGCAGATTGACATTTGAAGCATTGTGGGTAA
>NW_015554859.1:0-1057 GCF_001515605.1 Sinocyclocheilus anshuiensis
CTGACCAAACTCATTGCCAACAGAGGTAAGCCAGAGTCCTGTTCCTCTCGCTGTCCCAGCCAGCTTCTTGGTGATCTGTAATAAGATATGATATGAAGCATGCTGTAAATATAATCAAACATCACACCATGTAAAATACAGATACAGTGCCATGCTGGTATATAAACAACAGCATTAATAAACAAATCCACAACTAACCTTTTTAGTAGAATCCATCTTCAAGACAGAGCCATAGGTGGATGTTATCCTTGCATGGATTTCATCCAGCCTTGTCAGGATGTCTTGGCTGTAAACAGTGAGCAGCCACTTGCAGCTTGGCACCACTGTAGGCTCTGGGGGCTCCTGGAATTTTACTGGCATCACCCTGGGTTGATTGAGGAAGTCAATGCATTGGGTGGTGTACCGGGCCAGACGATGGAGCCACTGCTCGCTGTGGTTTTCACGCAGCTGCTTGATCACCCACGTGGGGCTGTTGCCTAAGCCACGCTCACACAAGAACGTGGGGCTAAGCCACGCTCACGCAGGAGCCGGATGACCCGCATATCACAGGCGTTCCTTAGGAAATGCAAAATCCACACGTTCATATATTTTAGATATTTGATTTGTAAAGTATTTGCTTATATATGTGATGATGGGCTAACAACTGGATGAGGAATGAAAGTGTACTTACTTCCGCGTGAGGATGACCTGAAACTCAGAGCGATGGCCCAGATCTAGCTGTTGCAGGACAGTCTGACTCCAGGACACATGCGAGGCTCTACACTTGGTACAGATGAGGGTTTCTGTGACCATGTTGTACGTTCTGTCAATGTCTAGAACCTGCCGTGACCTTTTGTGCAGACCACCTCCTGTCAGCTGATGTTGTCCACAGGCAGGATTGGGACAGAGAACCTTAACCCTCCACAGCTTGTACGGCATCCACAGCAGAAGAGAATGACAAAAGAAACTTGTACAGCATCCACAGCAGAAGAGAATGACAAAAGAATCTGTCTGGAACTGGAGCCTGATTCCAGTGGTGGACGAAGTACACAAATCAAGTACTGGAGTAAAAGTACAG
>NW_015554860.1:0-875 GCF_001515605.1 Sinocyclocheilus anshuiensis
ATTTTTAAGAAAGACAAAAGTCAAAAGTAAAATTCTTTAAAAGAAACTCACACTGAATATTTTTTCATGAGAAAGGTCAACAATAACACAATCATAAATGTTAACTATCGAGGCACCAAACTACTGAATACCAGCACATCTAGTGACACAAAATGTCTGATTAAGCTGTAACTTTTAACACAACTAAACTGTGGTGACATTTATCATCACAACAACAGCAGCCGCAGCATCTGATCTTTCATGTGATCTTTCATGTTTGATCATTTTGAACATTTTTGATGTAACAAATTTTGTACATTACTGAATTTGTGAAATAATATAATATTATAATATTGATATATATATATATAAATAAGTGATTCTCAAGCGTTTTACAGCGGCGTACCCCTGGGGCATTTAACATTCTTCTGCGTCCCCCCTCTCTTCCACTTAGACCGCAGTCACACCTTTTCTGTTAAAGGACTATATTTGCACCCTTAAACTGATTTACAGATGCATTTTTTTACCTTTATAGAGGCAAAGATTTTCTATCCTTATTAATTGTATCTTATGTCATGTTTGATGTCATATTCTTAACATTCCATTAAGTGTATTATTAATATAATAAATAAAGCAATAAATGATGGCAAATCGAAGTGATACTCCTCTATTTTAAAACCCACGAGCCGCCACTGAATGATGGCAAATCGAAGTGATACTTAGATTTAAACATAAAACCTCCAATAGGTGACGGCAAGTCACTGTCTTAATGAGCCAGGCGTCGCGTCATTCATTCAGTAACGAGGCAAAATGCTGTAGTTATGAATGGGTTATTAATCACTGACTTTCCTAATCGTTCAAAGCCGCAGATTTGTTCACTAACTAAACACCACTTG
>NW_015554861.1:0-668 GCF_001515605.1 Sinocyclocheilus anshuiensis
AATGACATGACAAAATAACTAAAATTTTAACTAAAATTTACAATAAAATGGAAAGCACATAAATTTAAAACCGATTCAAAATAAAAACTGTAATAGTATCTTAATTAAGGATGCACCGAATGTTCGGCAACCAAAATTGTTTGGCCGAAAATGGCAAAAAAAGCTCTTTCAGTGTTTGGAATAAGCGAAAAGACCGAATAAATTGTACCGAACAATGACATGACGCGATCAAACAGAGGCTAATGCAGCAAACATGTCGGCAGTGTGTAAGCATTTAAAACTGTCAGAGAAAGACAAAAAAATCAAGCTGCGCTGAAACGGTGTTACTGTCAGTTGCTCAGTAACATTTTTATGAATTTTTACAAGGCATGGCTGTGACAATGTGATACGTGCGACAAACATCTTCCCAAATTCGTAATGAGAATCATTTATAAATCTGTTGTTGTCAACAAAAAGAAGCACTGAGGGGGGTTTCCGCCAAAATAAAAGCTCCATCAACATTCATAAATGTTAGTATTGTAATTTTACTGTTGTTCTGTAAAATAAAATAAAAAAGTTAAGACAATAATAATGATAATGATAATTACAACAGTTATATTAACACATTTATTATAACATTCACACTAGGCACGGGCCGATTACCGGTTTCAAGGTATACCGCGATTTGA
>NW_015554862.1:0-1186 GCF_001515605.1 Sinocyclocheilus anshuiensis
CAGTATCGTAGACAACCAGCTAACGACCTAATTTTCCGCAAAACGGACGTTTTCCCCTCAGGGACAATATTGCAGTTAGCCTACTTGGTAACGAAACCTAAAACTACTAAATTATGTAGTAAGATTCGGATAAAATCTAACAAAAAGAAAGAAAAACTACACAGTAACATCAAATGAAACCTAAATTTGACACTTTTTGAATATTTTAAATGACTAACGGTACTGGTCAGCGCCGAAGTTTGAAACACACACTGGTTTAACGATTCAAAAAGGTAAACATTCTAAATGCTAGGACTCAAATATAGTAGAAGTAGCATAACCAAATTATAAAACATGTACTTTAACTTACCTCCTTATTTTCACCTCACATCGAAAATTGAACGCAAATCTGAAGGTGATTCCTTTCGCGCGCGCAGCAGCCCCACTGCGTGCTTAGAGGAGAACGTATCCTTGCGCCAGGGCGGGAATTCCTTGAGTTCGAATATTTAAAGTCTTCATTTTTGTAATTTAAATATTAGCGTATTATTATATTATTATATAACTTTATGAAACGATACTGTGGGAATAAATGCGTAATAAAACACTAAACTGAGCAGAACTACTTTGATAAGCGGAAGAAGATGTGGTCAGTCAGTGACAGTAGTATGGAAATATGATTCTTCTTTTGGTCGAATTGATTCTTTCGGGTAAGACGTTTAAACAAACCGGTTCAAAAACGGATTCACCTGCTCTTTTACGCAAACACGCAATGACGTACATATACAAAATGTTATATCAATAATAATTATATAAAAAAATATATAAACTTGTTTTAATCAACATATCAATTTCATAAACCATGAAAAGACATAAAGAAGCTGACATCTCACCCCTCATTTAAGTCAGCTGCTTAGTTCACGAGTTACTGAGACTCTGCTTAGAATAAGCTGGCAGAAGAAAAATCTGTGCTGATTTGAGGCAAATAATGTGAATCCAAGGCGTAATTTGCGAGTGGGATGACATGCATGCACTGCTTTTTGCTAGGATCGATACTGTTGCAACCAATTTTATGAAATATTATATTATTAATGCTATATATACATATACACACACATATACACATACATATATATAACGCACCGATAAATTGGTGCTATGTGGAAAAAAAATCTTCAAAAAATATTTTTTGGGGTGTTATGTACATTGA
>NW_015554863.1:0-807 GCF_001515605.1 Sinocyclocheilus anshuiensis
GTATGAGAAAATAAATAAATTCCGTATTGGGTGGGTACGAGCTGCACACCCCTCCTGGCAGAGTGTCGACACAGCTCTTGCCACACCCGAGAGGGATGAATGAATGATTAGCCCTGAATAAATAAAGGGAAAATTAATGAAAGATGAGCCCTGTCTGGATAAAGGGACGAGAAGTGTAAATGTGTTTAGGAAAATAAGATCAATAAAAATTGAATCAAGATCTTTTATAGGCATTTGCGTTTGTGGTGTCTGTGTGAAAAAGGAGAAACTTTTCTATGATCAGTGCAGTAGAAGTGAGATCAAGGCACTAAGTTAAATAAGTATATTAAAAAAATTATTATAAGTGCAGACAAAATAATAAAGAGAAGTAAAGATCAATACAAAATTATTATTAGAAATTTTTTACATAATGAGTGATTATAAAATAAAGTTGAGACTATCAATTCATACAAAAAGAGTAAATGCATCAGACAGAATAAAAAACAAAATTCAAAGATGCATGTCACAGAATAAAGACTAAAATTAGGAGAAATTGGTTAAAATAGTTAAATTAAAATTGAATTGTAATATTATAGGAAAAGGTATGGCAGCCACTCCGGTGGAAATATTAGGATTAAAATATCCACTGTGTAAAGAGTTAATAAACAAGATATCAAACAAATGGCAGAAGAGAACAAAAAATAAGGGGACACAATGGCCACGAGAAGGGACATTTGATATAGCGTTATGTGAGGAAATGGAAACTCTGATAAAACGGACAACTGAGGTAACATTGTGTGAGGAAATGGAAACTCTGATAAAAAACCA
>NW_015554864.1:0-147 GCF_001515605.1 Sinocyclocheilus anshuiensis
CACTGGAAAGTTTGTAGTTCGGTCGGATATGCCAAAAACAAGTAAAATAATGCACAAGTTACTTAACGGTGGAGAGAGAGAGAGACAGAGAGAGCGCGCGCACTTCTGTTGTGTGATCTTTGATGTTCACTCACTTAGCACACGCAT
>NW_015554864.1:310-512 GCF_001515605.1 Sinocyclocheilus anshuiensis
CCTGTGTGAAATGCGCTAGGCTGTACTACTGTCCTCTCATTCTGCATCAGTACAAATACCTGCATGCGTTGCACGTGTTTTGTAGGGCTGGGCAAAAAAAAATCGATTTTTCAATTAATCGTTTTTTTAAATGACATCGATTCGATATTGATTCTCGAAAGCCGCGAATCGATCTTTTCCAGTATATATTTCAGCACACATT
>NW_015554865.1:0-5784 GCF_001515605.1 Sinocyclocheilus anshuiensis
GTAATAAAAAAAGTCCAATCTGGGTGATTTTGATCCATATAAAATTCTGAAAATCGAAATCTTCACAAACATTCTGATGCCATTTGTGCAGGAGTTCATCGAATGATGATCATTATACAGCCGTCATGTGCTGGTAAACAATCAAATATTTACATTCATTATTCATATAACAGATGCTTTTATCCAAAGTAACTTACAAATGAGCAAAAAAAAAACAACAACGTCACACTTCATAAAAATAATAGCAAAAATACATGCAGTGCCACAATGCCAAACCAGAGAAGCACACAGCTAAGAAGCGATGTAAATGCAAAACAGAAGAGAGAGAGGAAAAAACAAAAAAAGATTTTAAAATGTATATATATTTTTTTCATTTTATATATTTTTGTTTTGCTGCTAAAGATTAGCATTTATTTATGGTTATGGAGGTGTGTGTGATGGCTCAGATGGTTTGTTGTTGAAGGCTCAAAAATCATTCCACCCCAGTGGGAGTGTACATTTTCTAGTAAGTGACATTAACTCTGGTCGTGCAGTTCACTGACCCCAGAGAGCCTGTTAGACGGTGTTGATCCAGAATCAGTCCAGAATGCAAGCGTCAGAGTCTTGAATTTGTTAAGGGAAGCTATGGATATCCAACGGAGAGAAACCACTGCTGAGGCTTAATTGTAAGGAAGGGCTTGAATAATATCCTTATAGGTCAAGAGCAAGTGGAGGTGGATTCGCAGATGTGGGATGGAATCATCAATCTTAGGTCGATTATGACTGCTTACTAGGGATGCACCGATGTATCGGCCAATAATCGGTATCGGTAAACAAAACCCTTCTGCGCTATCGGCAATCCAAAAAAACAGCCATGATCAGGGCTAATTATATGCTGTCAAACAAAAGGGCACAGAAAAACCTGTCAGACTGCAAATGCCTCTAATGTAGACTATAGAGCTGTCGATAAAAAACACAATCCTATTAAAAAAATAGCGTTGTTAACACTAGTCCTATTTGACCCTATGAATCACCCATAGTTCAAGCCGGGGTTGCCATGTCCGTGTTTTTTCCTTCAAATATTATTTGTTTATTTATTATCTCATAAGAAACAATGTCTTAGCTCTCAAATAATGTCTATTGTATCGCAAAATTCAAACAATAAATACAGTTTTTGCTTCAGTTAAAGCGGCAGTGCGGAGCGTGAGTCTCTTCCACTTTAATTCAAGTTACAGGGCAAAATAAACATGAATGAACATCAGAAGATAAAGTACTGAAATGTATCATGTCTATGTAATCGCTCAATCAGCGTTTCAACCGCGGAAAGATGACAATAAAACAGCTTGTGAACAATGTCACTTAACGCTGCATTCATGGCCGTAGCCAGAGTTTGAAAATTAGTGAGGTCTGGGGTGGAGTTAAGCTAATAACCCCTACAAATACAGCTCATTATATGCACTAAACACTTTAAAAGAGACAGAGATGTAGATGTTTGTGAAAGATGTTTTCTCTGTTTTGGAGGGATGAACACTGTTAAATTATGCCATATTTATTGTGTAAAAAATTGAGAATGTTTTACTATAGGTTAGGGGTGGATAATTTTATCAGATGTTTATTAATCATGCAACAGTAAACTACTATACTGTACTTAAATACTTTACTGAATGAAATAGCCTTCTTCATGGCTAGTGTTTGCTTATATTTCAATTCATTCTGTAACTTACTTGTTCTACAGATCTGTGTACTAGTGTTAAATGCTACTGTTTTTGACAAAGTTGATAACGTTTTTGACAGATCATTTCATGATATTTTTTGTGTTTGTCTAACCGAATGTGCTATCCTGTCTGTTGATAACGTTTCTGACAGATAATGTCATGATATTTTTTGTGTTTGTCTAACCGAATGTGCTATCCTGTCTGCAATAACCTGTCCATGGGCTTTTTTGATAACTGTCAGTTTAAGTGCCGGAGCTGCAACGTTGCCAGATATTGCTATAAAAACAAATAAAAACAAAAAAATTATAATAAACCGAAATTATTTAAAATACTTTGCAAATAAGATAAGATAAAGATATCGCTGACCCTAAACTGAAACTTCCCACTTTATTAACTTTCTAAAGTGTCAAATTAAGTGGAAAATAATTTTCTCTGAAGACTCGTTCACTCTGCCAGCATCTTGCAGCGATCATTTTCATACCGCGGACACTAAACATTCTTGCAAACTGTTTAAACTGAATTATAAACGCAGACACTCATATGAGGAGTTTTAATTAGCAAACTAGTCATTCAGAGAACAAATTTTAGTTTTGAGCGTGAAAAATTTACCGAGGCCCGGACCTCAAAGCTGGCTACGGGCCTCGCTGCATTTACCACAATTCGTTAGATAGCTATAAAAAAACAGATGGAGCCTATTTATTGTTAATTATGTATGTATGTCGGAATAAATCTGTCATGAAGACAAGTTTTTAATTTTTTTTTTACGAAATCTACCTTATGTGCAACTGAGTCATATACAAACATTTCAGTTTTTATTTGACTATATCCGAAAATAAACAGCAGTTGAATAAAACAGTTCAGGCTTTGTTGTAAATTTTAACGTCTTATATAATAGCAATGTGCCAAATGAGAGGGTTCCATGCACAGCATTAGCTGCGAGAGATTTTTTTTTTTTATTAAAATGTACACTGTTTACTTTGTTAGCGGACATTGCTTAAGGTCTTGAGGTGAGCAATTGGGCAAAGAATATTCGGAACCACCCCTTTAGTTTGCTGTGAGCAAAAGACAGAGAGGAGGAGCATTAAAATAAAACTCGCCCTCTATTAAATATTCCGTTTCAGTTGGAAATGTCACAATACTGAAGTAAAGTCGGCAGCAACTTCCAGTTCACCTGGACTTTAAGAAAACCAGGGTATGGGTATCGGCATATGTTATTCTGAATAATCGGTTTTCGGCTGAGAAATGTAGTATCGGTGCATCCCAAGTGCTTACAGACTCTGAGGAAACCTCATATCCAACGAAGCATAAACTTCCGTCTCTCTGGCCGCTCCTGCCATCACCCTTCTGGCTGGATGGACCTCCCGTCTAACCTTGTGAACCTCAGTGGACTGCATTATTTCAGTGTTAACCATCTGGGCGGATGGATGGAGTGCCTGTTTAACCCCTTGAGCCTCCATGGACTGCATTATTTCAGTGTCAACCATCTGCATCGCTCCTTGAGTTTGCAAAGACCCTTTTGGTGGCTGCTTCTCAACAAGAACTACACTCTGGTAGTGCTGCGTTTCACGTTTGGCAGAAGCACCAGAGCCCTTCTTCTCCTCCATTAACAGGTTCTCCTGAAGGCCTAGGACTGGGCTGGGCATCACCAGCAGAGTAGGCTGGGCTTCCATCACATAAACGGGGGTGGCAGAGGTGTAGTACATCGCAGGCTGCTGGACTAACAGGGTTTGGTTAGGAACCACTACTTTATCTTGGACATAGACTCCTGTTGAAGACATGCTGCTGGTCTGCTGCGCTCCTGCGGTATGAATGATGGCGGATGAGGTTGCTTTCTCCTGAGACTGTAAATGACTAACTGACTCTTGTATGTTGACATCTTTGTGTGTGGTGGAGAGGACCGGTTTGGAGGTCACAGGGACGGTCGTGCTGATTTCAGCCTTTATTGTAGAACCACTACAGATTTCAGCCAGTGTCTTGAACTTTATATGAAGGTCATCAAGAAAAGCAAAGTCATTGTCTTCATGTAAGAGACCACAGATGTCCTCAAATGAGCCCTTGTATGATTCCTGACCCTCGTAGTCGTAGATCTTTAGACTTTCTCCTATGTCTTGCTTCTTAGCCACATGACTTGCTTTCTGTAGTAACACAGGAAATAATGTTGCATTTATTGATTCAGAAACCCTTGACCCATTCATATACACCAGTGACCCAAAAATACATTTTTAGAAAATATTTCTAACTGTACATACTGTATTGCGGAATTTTCTATTTGTTTTACTGTTTTTTTTTTTAAGTTTAAAGGTCAAGTTTAAACATATCAGTCTGGTCTTTAATCCTCATAATGCATTCAAAATCTGTATGCTATTTTCACATTATGTTTCTGTTTGGACCTGAAGAATCGTTATAAATCGTTTATAAAATAGTCATAGTATTTTCCAACAAAAACCATATTGTATCTGATTAACAACTTCTAGTTAATAAGTGAATGTGAAAAAAAATCAGTTTTGAATGTTACCATGTTATTACCATGTTATTACTGCATTTACCTATATATAATTGTATGAAATTTATAAGGACTAATCTAAGCATTATTATGTGTATATGTGTATATATATATATATATATATCAAATGCATTATGAGGGTTAACGCTTTCTGTTCTGGTGCTCTTTTATGGCATGCTATGTAAAAGCTTGTTATGTGCACCTGGTATTTGGAGTCTTCCATATGCATTTTGCAATATTAATATTAATACATAGTCGATTCATTTATTTTGATTACATGATTGATTAATTGTTAGTTTACTTTTAGTTATGAAGATTATGCTGTGTAAAACTGATACTTACTTGAGAATAGTAGTTGCCTAAGAAAGCATCAGACAGTGCAAGCCCGTCAAACATGTAATCTTCAAATCTGCTGTGTTCTTCTTCTCTTTGTCCAGACACGTACCACCCGTCAATCTGGTGAGGATATGCACTGTCATGCTGGTCATAGAACGAGGTCCAGTGTGAGCCTTCTGCTCCACATCCACCATCCTTTACTCCACCCCATATCTTAGCTCCTCCTACAGCGTCCACATTACCGCGCTTGTTGTCCTCCAGCTCCTTTGAAATCTTTAAGATAGCCATGTCCTGGGGGACAGAGTACAGCATGTTTTTATAAGTGCCAAATATGTGTAATCATCTTTGACAAGAAAATAATTTTAGCAAATTACTTCAACCTGATTAGGAACTGCAACACAATACATTAAAGTTCAGCAGTTTGACCAATATGGATTAAAGCAACATGCATGATAGAAATGAAAGACAATAAACCTACTACTATCTACTAAAAAAATAAATAAAGACTTTAGACCACCAGAACCAAAAACCCCATTAGTGATATTTTTATGTATTCCTTCCAGAACAGCATCTGGTCACACATGTGCAATAATCCTTACATAAAGCCACCAAAATGGAAGAAAACCTGCACATCAACAGATCATCTGTGGAGGTAACCAAAGCAATCTTATGCTTCTTGAGCACCTTTTTATCCCTCAATAGATTTAGATCACCCAAAGAAACTGTGTTTTGATTATAAAGTCTCTGAACATAGACAATTATCCTTGAGATGAACCTCAACAGATTGCAGCTGAAAAATACCTATAGAAATTTGCTTTAAATGTTTGAATGAAGACTATTTGCATAATTTTGTCAGAGTGCCATTCAATTAAAAAATAATAATAATAATATTTGCGTTAAAGGCACAATATGTAAGATTTTTTAAAATTAAAATATCCAAAAGCCACTAGAACAGTGTTATATATTTTGCTGACTTGTGTACTTACATTATCCCAAATGTTTCGAAGAATGTTTAAATCCAGAGAAATAAGCAATTTTAACTAGTGACACGGACCGTGTCCATAGTGTCGCCTGCCGATGACGTCATAACCCCTCGATTTCCGAAACCAAAGACGCTTTAATATGTTGTGCGTTTTAATAGACCGGTGACGAGCGCACAGAGTAGCATTATAACAGAACTTTCAAATGTATCTAGTATGATAAAACAGCGCTGCTTTACCCCACATACGCACGACCGGAAGCAGCGGAAGC
>NW_015554865.1:6144-18369 GCF_001515605.1 Sinocyclocheilus anshuiensis
CCTCTCTCGGCGTCTGTTCTGTGCAGTGAGCGGCAGAGAAGCAGTGCACCGCAGCCGACTCGTCAATAAATGAGTACAAAACAGCGTTTCCTAGCACCTGTCGCTTACTGATTGTTTGGAATTATAAATATGAGTGTAGTTTGTCTGTTAATATCACATGCACTTTTTTGTTTGTTGTTTTTTTTAGTTTGTTACTCAGACGCAGGCAGTGCGCTGCATGAGACAAAAAAGTAATATAGCCAAAACAACCGCATAGCTGCTCTTTAGTGTAGATGCATGTTGATTTAATCAGATGATGCCGCGATTATAAATGAGAGTGACTCCTGGTTAACGTATTAAAAGGGGTCATGTTTAGTCACTATTTAGTGTGGTATTTTTTTACAATATTCACTCATCATGATAGTAAAATAGGGCATTCTAAGTCAATATACTGCAGTGTTTACTCTCTCAATCAGTAGAAAATATGGTTAACACCCGGTCATGCATGAAAAAAAATACCGTCTTGTACCGTGAAACCGGTATAATTTTGAAAAATACCGTGATATAAATTTTTGGTCATACCGCCCAGCACTACTGCTGATTCTGTCTGTTAAATAAAAACTAACAGTTAAAAAGTTTAGAAATGTTCAGTAACATTGGAAATGTTTGATATTTTGCATGTGTCTTCAGAATGCTTGTGTTGTTTTGATGTTGTACTGACAGGATACAGGCTAATTAGTCATTATGGGCCACATCCAAAAACAAACAAACAAAAAATCTGCTAAAGAGTTAAATGCATCCAAATTCCTTAGAAATGTCTTGTCATAGGCATTTCTAGATGATGCACACCAAAATACACGTAGATCAGAAAAAGGATGGCAATCATGTTTTTGCATAAATGGAAATTACCATTTGATTTGAGGGAACTGAATTATTCAGAGGAAAAATTAATTTCTATTCTTCCCTGTACAATTCAAAAGAACTTTAAATTAGCTTTTTATAGTGCTAACGTGTCCGATTATCACAAAATTTGGTACACAGACTAATGTACACATTCTAGGTATCCACCAAATTTCATAATGACCAGCTATTAAAAATTCAAAGGTTTAGGCACTTTAGCCTCTAAACATTAGCTTCTAGACTGTTGCTCTTCAAGAACACTCTAAGAACACAATAGGCAATTCTGAAAGAAGAAAGAAAAGGCCTCTGGAAGATGTGACGTCATATAATATCTGATTCTGAACTTCAAAAATCAGTCTCTGTTAAAATTCTGCCTTGTACTGTAGTGTCACATACATTGTCCTCCCCCTGTCCTTCAGTGTTATATGCGATAAGATGCTCTCTAGCATCAAACGGCATGGTCTTGAAATCTCCCGCAACTCCTGCACCTCCACAAAGACAGAAGAGCAGCAGAAGCGGCACCACTGCAAACACAGTCAACATCAGTCCTCAGGCATTCTAAGTCAATATACTGCAGTGTTTACTCTCTCAATCAGTAGAAAATATGGTTAACACCCGGTCATGCATGAAAAAAAATACCGTCTTGTACCGTGAAACCGGTATAATTTTGAAAAATACCGTGATATAAATTTTTGGTCATACCGCCCAGCACTACTGCTGATTCTGTCTGTTAAATAAAAACTAACAGTTAAAAAGTTTAGAAATGTTCAGTAACATTGGAAATGTTTGATATTTTGCATGTGTCTTCAGAATGCTTGTGTTGTTTTGATGTTGTACTGACAGGATACAGGCTAATTAGTCATTATGGGCCACATCCAAAAACAAACAAACAAAAAATCTGCTAAAGAGTTAAATGCATCCAAATTCCTTAGAAATGTCTTGTCATAGGCATTTCTAGATGATGCACACCAAAATACACGTAGATCAGAAAAAGGATGGCAATCATGTTTTTGCATAAATGGAAATTACCATTTGATTTGAGGGAACTGAATTATTCAGAGGAAAAATTAATTTCTATTCTTCCCTGTACAATTCAAAAGAACTTTAAATTAGCTTTTTATAGTGCTAACGTGTCCGATTATCACAAAATTTGGTACACAGACTAATGTACACATTCTAGGTATCCACCAAATTTCATAATGACCAGCTATTAAAAATTCAAAGGTTTAGGCACTTTAGCCTCTAAACATTAGCTTCTAGACTGTTGCTCTTCAAGAACACTCTAAGAACACAATAGGCAATTCTGAAAGAAGAAAGAAAAGGCCTCTGGAAGATGTGACGTCATATAATATCTGATTCTGAACTTCAAAAATCAGTCTCTGTTAAAATTCTGCCTTGTACTGTAGTGTCACATACATTGTCCTCCCCCTGTCCTTCAGTGTTATATGCGATAAGATGCTCTCTAGCATCAAACGGCATGGTCTTGAAATCTCCCGCAACTGCTGCACCTCCACAAAGACAGAAGAGCAGCAGAAGCAGCACCACTGCAAACACAGTCAACATCAGTCCTCAGAGTTCTCTGAGCACTGCATCTGTAAACATCTTCCACAACCGCACACAATCCATTCATATAGAGCCATGCAACAACAGCAGTCAACAGCTAACAAAAAATTCAAATATACTAACATGTTTTACTTGTAATATGTAAACTGTATGCATATGTATACTTAGATTGAGATTTCATAATCCAGGATCTTTACATGGAGGACCAGATGTAATCAGTATTTTGAGCTTATTACTCAAAGCAATATCTGCTTAATGAAGATTATACTATATATATATTTCTCTGGGCAAAATATATTTTAAATATATGTTGTAAACAATGAAGTTAAATTATTATTTTTTTTTAAATGGAAAAAATATTTAGTTTCAACCTTCATATACCAGAATACATTTCAAAATGCATTTCAAGGGCAAGAAAATACATTTTTAATCTTACAGCAGAATACATTTTGGCGAAAATGCAAATTTGGATAAAATAGCCTACTACAGATCAAAACTAGATTTATAATGGTTCATTACTGTTAATACATTTTTTAAATAAAATTCTTCAAATGTGTTATTGTCAGGGATACTCCAGCCTCATCAGACCCAATCACTCTACTTCGAGATGCAGCCTCAGGCCTTCACCAACGATCGCTCCAAGATCGCGTTTATGATCTCCCATCTAGTAGGACGCGCTCTTCAGTGGGCACAATCCATGTGGAATTCCAACAGCCCCGCTATTCACACTCTAGCAGCCTTTACATCACATTTCAAAGAGGTGTTCGGTCACTCCGCCACGGAGATCTCCTTCCATGATAAGCTCTTCCACATCAACCAGGGCAAGGCATCTGTGAGTGAGTATGCTGTGAAATTTGGCACCCTAGCGGTGACTAGTGGCTGGAATGAGGTGGCCTTACTAACCGTGTTTCGTCAAGGGCTCAACACAGACATTCGATTACATATGGTGATTTATGATCACACGGTTGGCCTGGAAAGCTTCATTCAGAAAGTCATCAAGATCTCTCAGCATTTATATGCCTGCAAGGATGTCCTGCCACTCTCTTCACTGACCTCAACCGCCTCACCGCCTCCAGCACCAGAACCTATGCAAGTTGACTCATATCATCTCACCCGTGTGGAGCGCAACCGGAGGATGACTTCCAGACTCTGTCTGTACTGTGGAGCTAACGGACACTTGATTAATTCCTACCAGGTCCGACCAGCATGCCCAGCGGTGAGTACCATCCAGCTCAGTCCTCAAATAGCAACCCTGACTTGCATGAGTGTATCATTCATTTAATCTCACCAATCCCTTTCAGCGCATGCTCTCATAGACTCTGGCTCCTCTGGAAACTTCATCTCGCTGACCCCACTACAACGGCTACGGCTCAAATCTCAGAAAAATGCTTAAGTCTTGAATATCCTCACCATCCAGGGAAAACCACTGGGCCGTGGCAAGATTTGTTTATGCTCTCCCAACATTACGCTCTGCATTGGGTGCCGTCATGAGGAGCTCCTCTCCTTTCTGGTGCTGGAGGATTCCACCATGGAGGTCATTCTGGGACGCCCGTGGCTGGCCCTTCATTCTCCCATCATTAACTGTAATAATAACGAAGTTCTCCACTGGAGTGAGTACTGTCTTCAGAACGGCCTGACCAAAATTTCTTCACCACAATCTCATCTCCTTCCAGTCTTTGCCACCAATATTGAGAGTACTGAACCGAAGGAGGTTCCTACCATCCCTCCAGAATACCGGGCGTACCAGGATGTATTCAGTAAGCGGGCCGCCACGAAACTACCACCTCACCGGCCATGGGACTATGCCATCGATCTGCTGCCTGGAGCTCAACTCCCCAAGGGTAGAGTTTACCCATTGTCCATCCCGGAGCAAAGAGCTATGGAGGAGTACATTGAGGAGGCTCTCCAACAAGGCTTCATCCGTCCCTCGACCTCACTGGCTGCGTCCAGCTTCTTCTTTGTGGGCAAAAAGGACAGAGGCTTGCGGCCTTGTATCGATTACTGTTCCCTTAATTCTCAAACAGTTAAATACCTGTATCCCCTTCCGCTGGAGGAACTACGTGGAGCTCGCATCTTCTCCAAGCTGGACCTGCCTTCATCACTCCCACCGGACACTATGAATACCTCGTTATGCCGTATGGATTATCCAACTCACCTTCTGTCTTCCAAGGATTTATGAACAAGGTGTTCCAGGAGTTTCTCCATCGCTTTGTGATTGTGTACATCGATGACATCCTCATATACTCCTGGAAACTGGCCTAACATTGGCATCACGTGGAGCAGGTCCTTCAGAAGCTGAGGAAATACCACCTTTACCTCTGGCTGCGTCCAGCTTCTTCTTTGTGGGCAAAAAGGACAGAGGCTTGCGGCCTTGTATCGATTACTGTTCCCTTAATTCTCAAACAGTTAAATACCTGTATCCCCTTCCGCTGGAGGAACTACGTGGAGCTCGCATCTTCTCCAAGCTGGACCTGCCTTCATCACTCCCACCGGACACTATGAATACCTCGTTATGCCGTATGGATTATCCAACTCACCTTCTGTCTTCCAAGGATTTATGAACAAGGTGTTCCAGGAGTTTCTCCATCGCTTTGTGATTGTGTAAATCGATGACATCCTCATATACTCCTGGAAACTGGCCTAACATTGGCATCACGTGGAGCAGGTCCTTCAGAAGCTGAGGAAATACCACCTTTACCTCAAGCTGGAGAAGTGCAAGTTACAACGCACCACCACCAAGTTCCTCGGCTATGTTATCAGTCCCCAGGGCATCCAGATGGATGACAACAAGGTGCAAGCCATTCGGAACTGGCCTCAACCCAAGACCTTTAAGGAACTTCATCGCTTTCTGGGATTCTCCAACTTCTACCGCTGCTTCATTCATCATTTCAGTCTCATCACAGCTTCTCTAACCTCCATGCTCTGTAACAAGCCCAAGTCTCTGTCCTGGACACCTGAAGCCCTCAAGAGTTTTGAACAGCTAAAGGAAGCCTTTTGCACCACTCCTACCCTCGTCCACCCGGACCCTCAGTGGCTGTTTGTCATTGAGGTCGACGCGTCCACAGTAGGAGTAGGAGCGGTGCTATCACAACGTTTCGGAGAGCCTCCAGTCCTCCATTCCTATGCATACTTCTCCCGCAAGCTTTCCCCGGCTGAGCAGAACACTGGACAAGGAAATCTGCCAAGCCACTCAGTCAGAACCTGCTGTGCCATCACCAAGTCTCCCCATCATCTGCCACAAGGAAAACTGGTATAGCTTCCCATACCACGCCGGCCCTGGTCCCACATCGGAGTCGACTTTGTCACCGACCTCCCTGAATCGGAATCTTACACCTGTATCCTTGCTGTCGTCGACAGATTCTCTAAGGCGTGCAAACTTCTCCCTCTCAGAGGATTACCCACCTCCATGTAGACCGCAAAACAGCTATTCCACCATGTGTTTCGCAACTTCAGTATTCCTGAAGATATCGTCTCCGATTGTGGGCCCCAATTCATCTCCTGGGTCTGGGGGCCTTCTTCCAACTCTTAGGAGTCTCCATAAGCCTGACCTCCGGATACCACCCGCAATCTAATGGCCAGACTGAGCGAAAGATCCAGGAGATCGGGAGATATCTTCGCAGCTACTGCCATAACAACCAGAACTGCTGGAGCCATTACCTTCCCTGG
This sequence comes from Sinocyclocheilus anshuiensis, assembly GCF_001515605.1. Lineage (NCBI taxonomy): Eukaryota > Metazoa > Chordata > Actinopteri > Cypriniformes > Cyprinidae > Sinocyclocheilus > Sinocyclocheilus anshuiensis. Next base: position 12,253 of record NW_015554865.1, read on the forward strand.
GCCGAGTATGCACAAAACTCCCTCCGGCAGAACACTACTGGCCTCACACCCTTCCAGTGTGTACTCAGCTTTCAACCTCCCCTTTTCCCATGGACCAGAGAGCCATCTGAGGTTCCAGCGGTCGATCACTGGTTCAGAGAGAGCAAGAGGGTATGTGACTCGGTGCATGTCCATCTCCAGCAGGCAGTTCGAAGACACCAGATCCAAGCATACGTTCGTCGCCTACGTACTCCGCAATACCAACCTGGAAATAAGGTTTGGCTGTCCACACGGGACATCCGTCTCCGACTGCCTTGCCGCAAGCTGAGTCCCCGCTATATTGGCCCGTTCACCATCAGGAGGCAGATCAACAATGTCACCTACAGGCTTGATCTTCCATCTCTCTACCGTATAGCACCTACCTTCCACGTATCCCTGCTCAAGCCTTGCACTAATCCTCTGTCTCCTTCTCCCTCAGGGTCTGACGAAACGGACGTACCTCCTCCTCCCGAGATCGATGAGGAGGAAACTATCTACCGAGTCAACACCATACTGGACTCCCGGCATCAAGGTGGCCGCCTAGAATATCTCATCGACTGGGAGGGATTCGGCCCCAAGGAAAGGTCATGGGTGCCTAGAGACAATATCCTGGACTCGTCATTCCTAATTCATTTCCATACCCTCCATCCCGATTGTCCTGCACCCAGGGGCCGCAGCCGTCCTCGACATCGGCAGCGGGCGTCGGGAGCCGCCCGTGGAGGAGGGGTCCTGTCAGGGATACTCCAGCCTCGTCAGACCCAATCACACCTAATCAAGACTAGCTCTAATACACCATCACTTCAGTTGCATTTTGTCTGGTCTTGAGTTCACTACGCTACTCCTTACCAGTCTCACCTACCTGGATAGTTACCAGTACTCGCCTGTCTGCAGTCAGCATCAGCTGTTCTCCTCCTTTTTTCCTGGAAAGAGATCCAAAGAACTGTTATCCACCTGAGCAAAGTCCAGTTTATCACATTGACTTTGATTGACTCACCTGTTGATTCCACATCACCTCACTCTGCACCAAGCTGTTAATAAAGACATTTAACTTACCTGTCTGTCTCATCGAGGTCTTCTTCTGTGTTGTGACAGTTTTATGCTCACACATGTTATAGACAACAAATAGTTTTTTTCTTCAAATGTGAAATGTATTTTCTTAGATTGGAAATATATGGAGAGCAAAATACATTTTAAATGCTTTTAAAGAATATATTTTCAAAAATATACAAAATGGCCAAAAATATATTGGTAGAAAATACATTCTTTTTTTTTTTTTTACAATTTTTTTCTATTTATACAGTCTTCATAACTCTCTCTCTCTCGCTCTGTCTCTGTCTATATATATTTAGTTACCATATGAGTAAATCAGCAAAAAATAAATAAATAATAATAATACTCAATAATAAAGTAATTGATAATAAACATATCAGAAAATTTCTCTCTCTCTCTGTCTCTGTCTATATATATTTAGTTACCATATGAGTAAATCAGCAAAAAATAAATAAATAATAATAATACTCAATAATAAAGTAATTGATAATAAACATAACAGAAAATTAATTTCCTTAACGATTAGTTGAGAAAATTAGCCAGTAACACTACTTTAAAGTATTTGAAAATGCATTTTTAAGAACAACCATTTTACTTTTTAATGCAAGCATTTTTATTTTGACAAACAGCACATACTGACAGAAAGAGAGCTTCAGTGTTTGCACTCACACAGAAGCAGCAGCATGACCCCTTTAACATGTTATGAAAAATGCACAAAAATACTATTTTCAAATTTACATGAAAAATATATTTTCCAAAGCATGTTTTACTCTAAAATTGTGAAAAAAGTCAAAGGCATAAACCTAAACAAGTTGTGTTCCAAATTTGAGGATGATATCTTAAAAAATGAACTTTCAGTATGACTTTGTTTGGATGAATGAAATAAAAAAAGGGTTGATGGTGCATTCAAGTCATGTCGAAAAGATCAAATTTATGAACTGAAAACATATGAACGCCACCACAAAATTGTAAGTGAGAAAACATGTCGGACACAATAGTTGCAGCATCTTTACTGACAGTAAATTTTCTGAAAATAATAAAAAATAATTATTTTGTTGTCGCTGTTATTATTATTATTAAATAAGTGTTTCATCTGCATTTGAATCCTTTTTCATCTTATTTCTGAGCTCACCTGGCTTTACAGCCAGTTACTTACTGATGCTTTCTATTGCACCTAAATGCAACGCTTGCGTGACACTTCCATCATGCATCAGTATCTACAGCATCATTCTCATGAAGGGATTATGAAGTGCTGTATCTCGGTTTACAAGCTCAATTCTGTAGCAAAAGTCCATTTTTCACTGTACCATATTTTTATGGATCCTTGAGCTTCGAATACGGGACAAAACAGATATATGAGCCAAGCATGAATGTCAGTTATGCTTATTTCAAGTCTGCATTTCTCCGAGACTGACGGCTCAGCACAGGACAGTGGTCATTAAAGTCTTTTACTTGAATGGCAATGGTTCCTGTTGCAGTTTTAGTCAGGGCATCTGTAACAGAAATGACAGCACATGAAACTATACATTTCGAAACTCTTTTGCTTTTTTTATAAGTGCTTTTAATAATATCTGTTGCCAATTCCAACCTTTTTACATGCAAATCATCAATGCTGGGTAGATTAAGTCTGTTACTCATTACAAATTACATGATGAAAACTGTAGTAAATAACATAATCTGGATTACACATATGTAGTGATTACATATAATCTGGATTATGTAATCTGATTCCAAAATCCAGATTATATGTACTCCATTACTACCCAGCACTGCATATCATAAAATGTAGTAGCCTATCACCACAGGCTCACTTACCATTAGTGATGCAGATTATCTGAGAGTAATATGTGCCATTGGTCAGAAACTTGGACTCATAATCTGGCATTTTATTGAGTCTTATATCAGCCGTCCTCTCATCTATAATCAGCCAGTTGTCAACATCTAGTCCTTTTGCATACCTAAAATGAAAGAAATGAATAGTTTTATTTCAACATCTGAACAAAACCACATCCTTTAGTAAGTTTGTAGAATTTCTGTAGTCTCACCTCACGTTATTAGCAATTAGTAGCGTGTCGCTGTCTATTGCTGCGTAATTGGTAATGACTTTATGTAAAATAGTGATGGTGCTTTCTTCAGAGATGGTGATGACTTTGACAGCGGGTTTGAAGCGAGGGCCCTCAGGCTGGTTGACCTAGTGTAAGTGGATCCGTTCGAAGACAGAGATCCTACACACTTGAGTTTTGGGGACAAGTTCTCACTATTAACTAGCATGCATACTAGCATATTGGCTGTTTATTAGTACTTATATAGCACATATTAATGCATTATTCTGCATGAATCCTATGCCATACCTAAACTTAACAACTACCTTGCTAACTATTAATAAGCAGAAGATTAGGGGTTTGTTGAAATAAAAGTCGTAGTTAATAGTGAGAATTGCACCTTAAAATAAAGTGTGATCTTATAAACACTTAACCAGAAAAATTAAAACTTAACCATGCAAAATCAATTATGTTTCTGTAAAAACTTAATTTGCATTTCCTGATGGAAAAATAAATGCTTGCAGTGCAGCAATAAATGAATGAATGAAGTCAAGTCTGTGGCAAAATTATCCATAAACGTAGAAGAAATCAATGTTTAGAATGTCAGGAAATGGGACATTTTCAATCTTTAATCAAGAATAAATTTGATTAAAAAAAAAAGTCTGAAATTAACTACAAAACAAAATTAGAAATTATTCTGTCTATTGAGTGGTTGAAGCTAAATTAATTACTGTTTGCATACCTCTCTGTCGAGCGTGTTGTGCATGACGTGTATCCCACCAGTGTCTCGATTAATGTAGAACATGTTCTCGGGATGCTGTTTAACAATGCTGTAGGCGATTTTTGTATGCAAAAATCGTTATTATGTATCGTTACAAACTCAGCTGAAAAATGACATGCGGTAGACTTAATACAAATAAACTTCATGAAACGTTTAACTGTATTCAATAGTGTTCAAACAACCTGTAGAGCTGGAAGTCAGTCAGTTACACTGCACCTCTGACCCTCGAGGGGTTTTCAGACAGGGGGAGTTTCTCTTCCCCTGGTGAGTTAGGGTTTAAGCACTGATTTTATTTGAGTCTCTTGAGACGATAAGCTAGATGGTACAGGAACTGCTGAGACACTTCACTGACCCTGCATGAGTTTTACGACCGCAGATGGCTGCATAGGGTGCTCCTCAGTTTGTCTCAATGGAATGTGATTGTTTTATGTGTGACTCAATAGTGTAAGTGGATCCGTTCGAAGACAGAGATCCTACACACTTGAGTTTTGGGGACAAGTTCTCACTATTAACTAGCATGCATACTAGCATATTGGCTGTTTATTAGTACTTATATAGCACATATTAATGCATTATTCTGCATGAATCCTATGCCATACCTAAACTTAACAACTACCTTGCTAACTATTAATAAGCAGAAGATTAGGGGTTTGTTGAAATAAAAGTCGTAGTTAATAGTGAGAATTGCACCTTAAAATAAAGTGTGATCTTATAAACACTTAACCAGAAAAATGAAAACTTAACCATGCAAAATCAATTATGTTTCTGTAAAAACTTAATTTGCATTTCCTGATGGAAAAATAAATGCTTGCAGTGCAGCAATAAATGAATGAATGAAGTCAAGTCTGTGGCAAAATTATCCATAAACGTAGAAGAAATCAATGTTTAGAATGTCAGGAAATGGGACATTTTCAATCTTTAATCAAGAATAAATTTGATTAAAAAAAAAAGTCTGAAATTAACTACAAAACAAAATTAGAAATTATTCTGTCTATTGAGTGGTTGAAGCTAAATTAATTACTGTTTGCATACCTCTCTGTCGAGCGTGTTGTGCATGACGTGTATCCCACCAGTGTCTCGATTAATGTAGAACATGTTCTCGGGATGCTGTTTAACAATGCTGTAGGCGATTTTTGTATGCAAAAATCGTTATTATGTATCGTTACAAACTCAGCTGAAAAATGACATGCGGTAGACTTAATACAAATAAACTTCATGAAACGTTTAACTGTATTCAATAGTGTTCAAACAACCTGTAGAGCTGATTTTGTCTATATATTGGGAAATGTATTTTGTTTGTTTTCCTGCTAACACTTTAGATTAGGGAACACATACTCACTATTAAGAGTTTTCCCTTAATAAACTCATGATTCGCTGCTTATTGAGTAAATAAGGAACATTACATGTGAAGCTTTGATGGACAAACCAAGCTTATTGGAAAAACTTGCCAAAACTTCAAAAACACACCTACACAATTCACTGCAGTCTCCAGCTGAAATGAGCACTAGTGGCAGTAAAACACCAACAACATGTATTCCTATGATTACGGGGCAGATTATCCTTTCACAGTACTATATGACCTCTTAAACACTTCGTGCATGATTTGTAAACTAATACATTTTGACATTTGCATCACGTAACTGTATGTGCTTTTTCTGTCTGTATTAATCTCGCTCTTCTTAATCTCCTGGAACAGCATTGCACTTGTGATGTGAAGCGTTCGGGTACGAGTCACGATAAAAAAAACTCAATGGCTTGTCAACGCAAGCTAAAATGGCATATTTGCTTTAGCAAAAGTGTTTTTATCTCGTTGCTTTTTCAAAATAGGTTTAGTATGTTATTTTTAGATGCGATAGAGCGCCACTCACTCACCCAAACTTTCATTTTCCAAACTGCCACAATACATACAACAACCAATCTCTCAACAATCTCTCTTCTATTCATTATTGATTCAGTATTGTCTCATGTCATTAGCAAGCTATAGGTGAAATGTCCACTCCAGACAAAAACACTGTTCATGTCTGAAAACTTCAATATACACTGGACCAGATGGGCTTCATCTTCTGTAATAATGACATACTACACTAGATTTAATACTAGGGATGTCCCGATCACGTTATTTGTGCCTGTATATATATATATATTAGGATGTCAACGATTAATCGATGATCGATTAATTGTCGATAAGAGATGCAATCGATTAAAGCTATCGATGGTCGATTAAGT
>NW_015554865.1:20803-24856 GCF_001515605.1 Sinocyclocheilus anshuiensis
TTTTTTTCAGCATGGAGGTGGAAAGTATATGATCATAGACCGCAAGATCAGATGTCTCTGTTGGATGCCATGAATGCTGCATGTGAGGACATCACAGCTGATCATTGCAGGGGATGGGTGCGGCATTCAAGGAGATTTTTTTCCCCGGTGCATGGCAATGGAAAACATCGGATGTGATGTTGATGAAAATCTTTGGCCTGACCAACAAGAGCGACAGGATGTCCACCAAGAATAATTTTTTTCATGGATGTTATTTTGTAGTTATTAAGTATTTTTGTGTATTTGTGGTAACATAAGAAATCTGAAATGTACAGTAATTGGACAAGCAAGATTTCACTTATATGTAATGCATTCGTACAAAAATAAATGTACTGCATAAATACAAATGTTCATACTTTTTTTTTCTTTTCTATGTACTATTGACTCTTCTCAACAAATATCAGATTTTTTATAAAACCTTCATTTCCATGGTTGACTATCATGGTGAAAAAACAACTAAACATTTTGACCAGTGTGGCTCACACGATGACAAAAATACTTTATATTTTGGTGGCCTTGGCCAAATTACTGACACGATAACTAGGTTTTGAAGCATGAATGAAATGTTTTGGGTGAGTAACTACATTTTGCAGACATGCAATAAAGTTCTGAAGTTCCAGGAAACAGTTGTGACATTTGCACTCACAGTTTAGAGAATGTTAAGATTGTTTCGAAAAATGTGCCAAAGCAATTGAGAAAAACTGTAAATAGTAATATTTCACAATATTACTGTTTTTACAGCTTTTTCAAAAAGAATAAAATGCAGCCTTGGTGAGCATAAGAGGCTTCTTTCAGACAGATTCAAATCTTCCGACATCAAACTTTTCTATTATTCTATTACATATTACAAATTTTAATGTTAATAAAAACAATCGATACTATAATGTAACATATTATGAATACTATTTTATTATGCAAATTAGATCTCTTTTACACATTTCACATGTAGAAAATCACAAGTCACAGTTTAGGCATTATATAGAGACTCCAATATTTATTTGTATTATAATATATATTAAAACTGCGCATAAAGTGCATAAACTATGTTGTTACACCTGCTTAACAGGCTGTCACATTAAATACTAGGCATTAACAATGTCCTGTAAAAACATCCAACTTTTGTCAAAACTACGGGGATGACCTCTTCCTCCTCATCCCACAGAGTTTATGGAAGGGGGACACTCTAGAGTGGGCTTTCTGTGAGTCTCCTAGGGACTCTGGATCACTTTCTGGATCAGAATGTAATTGTGCTGCTTCCGGAGCAGCAACGTACACTGGGACAGTGGGAAGAGACGTTTGTGACCGATCCACAGATAATCTTGTCTTTCCCTCCTCAGAAGCATTCAGGCCTCTCAAGTGGATCACAAAATTTGACGTCTGCTGTTCCAAAGACATGAAATCCTCATGGATCTCCGAAAACTGTCACCGGAAAGAAAGGAAATGATTTACTGAACAAATCGAAGCATATAAAAAGCAAGCATATGGTCTTTCGCAAGTAAATCATGTTATATATATATATATATATATATATATCAACTGCTTGATAGATTAGAGCTGAGACTATATTATCACTCAGCTCTAATCTGCTGAATGACGTTAGGATATTACAATATTATAAACATTAACATAATGATTTTCTGTAAAGCTGCTTTGAAACAATGTGTATTGTGAAAAAGCGCTATACAAATAAATTAGACTTGACTATCTAACAGGCTCAGGCTGTCGTTATCTGTGAATGTCTTCATACCAGATCAGTGTTAGACTGTAATAACTCTTTGGTCCATGTAGAGTTGATGGTGGCACCGAAAGTCTCGTTCAGACCCTGATGGCTGCTGCGAAGTGCCTGAGGAAGAGCAGCCAGCAAAACCACATTTATTCAGGCTTTATAGCATGAAAGTTGCTGTATTGGCAATGTATTCTTGTCTTGATATGCCTATTTCTGATAATATCCTCAGAAATATATTAAAACTTGTACAAATGACTATATAATGACCTGTAAAAGGTTTATACTGGTTTCCAGCTGTGTCTGGCACTGTTGGGCTTTACTTTTGAACTGACTGAGCTCACTGAACAGGCTCTAAAACACAAACACATTCACATATATCAGTAAACATGCATCACAGAGGGCCACTGTAAGATTTTATATGGTAAGTAGTGTATCACCTCAGTGTCTGTGAGGACGGCGTGAGGGTCCTGTGCTTCCTGTGTGCTGTCAGGCCTCAGAGTCACTCGTGTGTGTAACTCCTCCAGCAGAGCCCAGCGCTTCTGTAACCCGCTCTGAACCGCACACACACTCGCGTCACACTCACGCTGAACCTGCAGCAGAGAGCGCAGACCGCTCACCCTGAGAGACACAGAACAGCAGCATTATAAACCGTCAGAAAACACAAACACAATAATAAAAAGAATACACCAAGGATTAATATCAGCTCAGAACAGACAGCCAACTAGAAAAGATTTTAAAAAATAGTGCTGCATGAAAACTGACTAGTTTACATTTGGAGTTTATATATATACTGTATATATATATATATATATATATATATATATATATAAAGCTTAATTATTGCTACATAAGGTAAAAAAGTGGAGATATGGTTAGAAAGCATGAAGCTCGCAGTGTGAGAATGCCAGTCTGTCCGTCACAACACACAGCAATGCGTTATGGCAAGGATGTCTCAGATAGTCTGACAGCAGATAAAAGTAAACGATAAATTAAGAGTGATCGTTACAAAAGTGTGCATCCAGTACATTGAACACAGAAGCTCAAACGTATGTGACACGCTAGAACAGACGTCACTGGTTCTCGCACATGCATTTCTTCTTTTAGATTTAATAGCGGCTGAATGCGCACATTTGAGCGTATTCTTTTCTTTTCGATGGCGGTTGGCAAATCTACTGCAAGGCGAATACTGCCACCTACTGCACGACACCGGCATGACAGCTGACAGCTTTTCCCCACCTTATTATACTTGTGTTCCTGGTCAAAAATGGCCTGCAAAAAATTGCTTATAAATTTCTTGTTATGCTATATTGGATTAAATCTTTTCAACTTGTTTTCCTTAAATGAACACAGGTTTTTTTTTTTGTAACTGATTGATCACAGACCTCATTGATCTGTGCTTATGCACCTCAGTTTTTAAGTGAACACTGACAGAATTCACAAATAATGGTTTTTGCACTTAAAAACTGAGGTGCATAAGCTCACATCAATGAGGACTATATTAATCAGTTAAAACAGCAACACATAACCTGTGCTCATTGAAATACAACAAGTCGATAAAAAGACTGAGTCCAATATTTGATAATATTATAGCATAATGAGAGATTTACAAGCAGTCTTTAAAAGACTGATCATTTTTGACTGAGAACACCAAATTAGCACAAGGGTTAATTACTTTTCGAGTTGTTTTAGCGGTTGCTGATCTGACAATATTTACTTGCATAGAATATTATTCTTGGACATTCTGAAATGTACCATATTTATATATGATTTGACATTATTTGATCTTTATTTTTATTTTATTCATCATTTGTGGTGTTGCCCTGCTTACACGTATAATTGCTGTTTGTCAGATTTCATGAAAATTATTAAAGGGGTCCTATTATGCTTTTTCACTTTTTTAATTTTAGTCAGTGTGTAGTGTGTATGTTTGGGCATTAAAAAGATCTAGAAAGTTACAAATCTCAAAGTCCACTCCAAAGGGAGATATTTAGTTTTTTAAAAATCCCTTTTCAAGAACTACAACGAACGGCTCGTTTGGACTACAGCGTTGGTTTCCGGGCTTTGTGATATCACAAAGCAGCTCATTAGAATTTCATTACAAATAATTCCCGCCTACAGAAATTCGAATGGTTGGTTGTGGTTAGAACGCTTGGTTGAGTGAACGCATCAGACGAGAAGATGAAGAAGTGCTGCTGCAGAGTTTGTGCATCAGAGAAAACGAAGAAGAAGAGCTGCTGCAGAGTTAGTGCATCAGAGAAAACCAAGAAGAAGAGCTGCTGCGCTGTAGC
>NW_015554865.1:24866-31146 GCF_001515605.1 Sinocyclocheilus anshuiensis
TACAGGAACTATTCGAGCCGTTCATGCCAGACTGGGGAGAGAGGTGTTGTAATAATGTAAAATATGTGAAAAATACAACCTAGTATGAGAGCATGTTCTAGTACACCCCCAAAACAAAATCAAGACCTTGTAAAAGAGCATAATAGGACCCCTTTAAGAAAAGTACCACTTCTCTAGCTGAATCTGGGTTTGCCTTTGTGTGCAATTAAAGACAGTGGACTAAGACCATGCATTGGCTATCGTGGGTAAAATAAACTACCTTAAATACCCCCTGCTGACCTTTGAGTATGACTATGGGGTCAAAGTCTTCGGCCTCACTAACAGCCTGGCAGTTTTTCAAGTCCTGGTTAAAGCCATTCTTGACATGCTTTACTGATATGTACACTATGTGTGTGCCTCGATGATATCTTCATTTTTTTTCCAGAGCTGAGGCTGAACACATTCAACTTGTGAAAAGAGTGCAACAATGTCTCCTAGCAATTGATTTGTGTACCAAAATAAGTGACACATCTCTTCTGTTTCATTACTTGGTTATGTCATCTCATCAAACATAATGGCCATGCATCAGTAAGATCAAGGCAGTGTCTAGACAGTTCTGAGCAAAATTACGCAGGTGTTGCACTCAATGCAACTTCGTCTTATCTGAAATTCATCATTAAAACCAAGATTGAACCTTGTTTTTTTTCCGATTTCAGTTTTGTATCAAAGAACACAAAAAGCCTGAGAGTCTCATACCACAGTTCATGAACATTCAATGCCAGTATTGCACTGGATTTTGTTATTTTTACAGCTGAGTGTTTTGTTTTTTTTGCATTTGTTATGAGTCATGGAAGTGACAGCAGAGACAAATGACATGTTCGTGCTGTAATCAGCCTCGGCTCTAGACTTTGAGTGTTTGGGGAGGAGAAGAGGGACAGTGATATGAAATGGGTGCGACTGGCACAGTGAAGTGGCGGAAAGACAGACTAGTGACATCAACTATTCAAATATTTAAAATATATAAATAATAGGTCTGTCGATTTAACATGTTAATTTGGTGTGATTAATTATGGACAAAAATAATGAAAAAAAAAATTAAAGCATTGAAAGGCCACCGGTGGCTTTAGGAAAACAGCGAACGGTCAGCAATATGCCTTTCAAGTGGTAAATGTCAAGGAAAATGTCAAAGTCATTTATGTGTGCCAAACTTCCTGCTGCCAGCTGTTGGCGCTATGATTATAACTGAATATTGGCATGTAGATGTCTTCAGGCCAGAACTTTTATCAAACATATGACGTTTGGTGCAGATTGAACATGGTATGTTTGAGTTCGTGTAAAACATGACATATCCTGTTGCCAACAGGTGGCGCTATGTTTATAACTGTATATTGGCCTTTAGATGCTTTCAGGCCAGGACTCTTACCAAACCAGCAGGTGGCGCTATGACTATAACTAAATATGGGCATGGGAATGTGTTCTGAACTGGACTCTTATCAAACAATTGAAGTTTGGGGCTGATCGGACATTGTATGCGTTATGAGTTATAACAACTTCCTATTTAATGGCGAAACATCAAAGTTTGTCAGGCCGCCACGGACACGCCCTTCAACAAAAACTCAAGATCTTTGCAATTTAACATCACATGGGCTTTAGATTACAGTGATCAAATTTGTGACCCTGGACCGCAAAACCATTCTTAAGTCACTTGGGTACATTTGTAGCAATAGCCAAAAAAAACATTGTATGGGTCAAAATTATTGATTTTTCTTTTATGGCAAAAATCATTAGGATATTAAGTAAAGATCATATTCCATGAAGATATTTTGTAAATTTCCTACCGTAAATATCTCAAAACTTAATTTTTGATTAGTAATATGCATTGCTAAGAACTTCATATGGACAACTTTAAAGGCGATTTTCTCAGTATTTTGATTTTTTTGCACCCTCAGATTTTCAAATAGTTGTATCTCGGATTGTCCTATCCTAACAAACCATACATGTACGGAAAGCTTATTTATTCAGCTTTCATGTGATATATAAATCTCAATTAAAAAAAAAATTACCCTTATGACTGGTTTTGAGGTCCAGGGTCACATTTTGTGTTGATCTGTTTAAATCTCTAGAAGGAGTTCATTTAAATACAACACCTGAAAATGGCAAAAACGGCATAAAACTCGCAGAGAAAATTCAAAATAATAGACTTCCTGTTGGGTTTTGGACTTCGTACCTGGGCAGTTTATTGTATGTATTGGTGTCTACCGACTTTCGTACATGTATTTCGCACATCGGCACTTCGTTGAAATTTATAGGTGGCGCTACTGAGCCATTTTACCACACCCACTTCTGAAACCCATATCAGATGTACATTTTCCACTTCTGGCATGTGTGCAAAGTTTCATGAGTTTTTGAGTTTTAGGCCCTCAAAAATGCGATTCATTTTGGAGAAGAAGAAACTGAGCAATTCCAATAGGGTCCTCGCACCGAGTGTTTGGGGAGGAGAAGAGGGACAGTGATATGAAATGGGTGCGACTGGCACAGTGAAGTGGCGGAAAGACAGACTAGTGACATCAACTATTCAAATATTTAAAATATATAAATAATAGGTCTGTCGATTTAACATGTTAATTTGGTGTGATTAATTATGGACAAAAATAATGAAAAAAAAAATTAAAGCATTGAAAGGCCACCGGTGGCTTTAGGAAAACAGCGAACGGTCAGCAATATGCCTTTCAAGTGGTAAATGTCAAGGAAAATGTCAAAGTCATTTATGTGTGCCAAACTTCCTGCTGCCAGCTGTTGGCGCTATGATTATAACTGAATATTGGCATGTAGATGTCTTCAGGCCAGAACTTTTATCAAACATATGACGTTTGGTGCAGATTGAACATGGTATGTTTGAGTTCGTGTAAAACATGACATATCCTGTTGCCAACAGGTGGCGCTATGTTTATAACTGTATATTGGCCTTTAGATGCTTTCAGGCCAGGACTCTTACCAAACCAGCAGGTGGCGCTATGACTATAACTAAATATGGGCATGGGAATGTGTTCTGAACTGGACTCTTATCAAACAATTGAAGTTTGGGGCTGATCGAACATTGTATGCGTTATGAGTTATAACAACTTCCTATTTAATGGCTATTTAAAGTTTGTCAGGCCGCCACTGACACGCCCTTCAACAAAAACTCAAGATCTTTGCAATTTAACATCACATGGGCTTTAGATTACAGTGATCAAATTTGTGACCCTGGACCGCAAAACCATTCTTAAGTCACTTGGGTACATTTGTAGCAATAGCCAAAAAAAACATTGTATGGGTCAAAATTATTGATTTTTCTTTTATGGCAAAAATCATTAGGATATTAAGTAAAGATCATATTCCATGAAGATATTTTGTAAATTTCCTACCGTAAATATCTCAAAACTTAATTTTTGATTAGTAATATGCATTGCTAAGAACTTCATTTCAAGTCAAGTCAAGTCTGCTTTATTGTCAATTCTTCTACATGTACAGCATTTTTTGCACCCTCAGATTCCAGATTTTCAAATAGTTATATCTCGGATTGTCCTATCCTAACAAGCCATACATGAATGGAAAGATTATTTATTCAGTTTTTTAAAAATTACCGTTATGACTGGTTTTGTGGTCCAGGGTCACATTTTGTGTTGATCTGTTTAAATCTCTAGAAGGAGTTCATTTAAATACAACACCTGAAAATGGCAAAAACGGCATAAAACTCGCAGAGAAAATTCAAAATAATAGACTTCCTGTTGGGTTTTGGACTTCGTACCTGGGCAGTTTATTGTATGTATTGGTGTCTACCGACTTTCGTACATGTATTTCGCACATCGGCACTTCGTTGAAATTTATAGGTGGCGCTACTGAGCCATTTTACCACACCCACTTCTGAAACCCATATCAGATGTACATTTTCCACTTCTGGCATGTGTGCAAAGTTTCATGAGTTTTTGAGTTTTAGGCCCTCAAAAATGCGATTCATTTTGGAGAAGAAGAAACTGAGCAATTCCAATAGGGTCCTCGCACCATCGGTGCTCAGGCCCTAATAATAATAACCCACCCCAGCCAGTTTAAATGTTGCAGTGCATGCAGTTGCTGATGAACATGATGCATGACGACTGACTGTGTGATAAAGCCTATGAGAATGCAGTTATATGCCCCTAATATTCAAGATATGAGGGCAAGAAATCCCATGTATGAGGTTTGTCTTAAATTTGTATCATATGATGAAGTTTTGCAATATTACAAGAGTGCTGCAAGATGCTGTTTTTTTTTTCAGAATATCTGCACGACTGCAAATGTGATATTGATTTCATATAACAGTACAGTAAACAATATTTCAATATTGTTTTACTTCTTAAACACATTATTGTCTGGTTTTGCCCAATTTTGCAAACGAAAATAGACACAGCAGAACTGTTGTGCATCTATGAGCAACACTCAGCCGTGTTTCGTTACTGAATTCGTTACTGTGGTTGAAAATGAATCGAATGAGCCAATGATTCAGTGATTCATTCATAAACACATTGGGCAATACATCTCGAACAAGCCTAATCTACGGTGGCCGAGAAGTGCAAAGCAAATCACAATTCTGAAAACAAAATAACAAATTACAAACGCAAATGCAAGTCTAAAAAACAAAATAACTCAGAAAGCACAACAACAATTCAGAAAACATTATAACAAGTCAGAAAACACAACGACAAATCCGAAAACTAATTTACAAGTCAGAAAACACAACGACAAATCCGAAAACTAATTTACAAGTCAGAAAACACAACGACAAATCCGAAAACTAATTTACAAGTCAGAAAACACAACGACAAATCAGACAAACCAGAAAAGGTAGGTATAGTTTGAGACAGCGCCATTGTTTTGGGATTACTCACCGCTGACTGGACGAGACATCTGTCAATCAACGTATACAGGAAGAACAGCAGAGTCGTGGTAGAAAGTTCGGAGATGGTATTAAAGTAGCTCAGTTTAAATGTATCGTATGAATTGCCCTTACTATGGAATAAAAAAATACGGAGTGTATATTTACATTTAGTTAAAAGTGGCTATAAAACATCAGCTCCAGTGGCGCAAATGGCTAAGCGCATTATATTGGCTTTTTGACGCGATCGACCCGGGTTCGATCCCGCCTTTTGCCGAACTTTTTTTTTCTCCCTGCTCACATTGCAAGCGACTATATTAATAACAAACGTATTAATAATAAAACACAATTAGTACCGAGATTCTTCCCAGAACTGAATAAATTATAAATTTGCGTAAATTTCGTGTGTGCTTCAGGGGTCGAACTTTTGTCAAGCATTTCCGAGGTTCTGGGCTCTAATCCACCCTCTTGTAGTTTTTTTTTCTCTCTCATTAAAACCAAAGGTGTTCATCAGTGATTGTAAATCAAGAGCAAGGACATGTTTGTGTGCATTTTGTTTTGTGCTTTTACCAGAACAAAGCGTACGATCGTCTGTGTGAAGACTGCGCACGATGCACGAGTGCAAGAGAGAACTGATAACAGCAGCAACGAGCGCTCGCCATAACACATTCCAGCGATAGATCGCCTGTTATTTAACACAGACCAACGGATTTATCATCAAATGGAGTTCTGTTCAAATGTTTCTTTAGGTAGGCTACATCCGTGTGTGCCGCGAGATGTTGCAAAAAGTGGCGGGGGGTCGTGGGGACACACGTCCCACCCATAAATAAAAATATAACACAGAATTCATAGTCTTGTTTTATTTGTTATATGTCATTTCCACGACTTTCCAAAAGAGGAGAAAAATATTGAGATTGACACGTGTAACGGGGTGAAGAATCGCACGACAAGGATAGCTTAAGCAATACCCCGGATGGTGGATTTATTAGTGAGGTGGGTGCTCCGGTGCCGTGAGTGCTCTCTTCCGTCTTCCCAGGGCAGAGGGTCCGTGCAGTGCTCCTGTGGGGCTGGTCGGTCACACGCTGCTGTCTGTTGGAGAAATGAGAGGGCGAGTTAGTGCTCAGTCTCATGGAGAAGTCTCCCAGATGGCAAGGCTTGCGGGGCTTATGTGGCCGCCGCCTGATGAGCTGCAGCTGTGACCGATCAGCCTGTGATGAGGACGGCCAGGTGCTCCTCGCTCGTTTCCAGGGCGACACTGATGCAGCTTCGGGACGCTCGTCACACTCCTCCCCCCCTAAGCGTCGTCCTGGTCCTGTTGATGATATGAGACAGTAGGGGAGAGATAGGGGGTGAGTGGGGAGTGACCCCTGACAGACCTGCGAAAGCTGCCCAGATCCGAGAGGGGCC
>NW_015554865.1:31903-32228 GCF_001515605.1 Sinocyclocheilus anshuiensis
CACCGCCTGATGAGCTGCAGCTGTGACCGATCAGCCTGTGATGAGGACGGCCAGGTGCTCCTCGCTCGTTTCCAGGGCGACGCTGATGCAGCTTCGGGACGCTCGTCACACATGTCAAATTTGCCGTCACTTATAGCCCTTGTATAGAAACACCCTCTCAGCAGCGCTAATTCTTTTTTTTCTTTTTTGTCATTTATGTGGGGTCTCCTCTAGAGTGTATGTAATGTTAAAGTGATTATATTGCGTTTCATTTTTAATAAAGTTAATTTAGAAAAACGTTTGGAGCATTTTTTGTTCGTTAAATGTTTTTTTTTGTAAGTAACGC
>NW_015554865.1:32352-41258 GCF_001515605.1 Sinocyclocheilus anshuiensis
TAGAACTTTTGTCACGCATTTCCGAGGTTCTGGGTTCTAATCCACCCTCGTGTAGTTTTTTTTTTCTCTCATTAAAACCAAAGGTGTTCATCAGTGATTGTATATCAAGAGAAAGGACATGTTTGTGTGCATTTTGTTTTGTGCTTTTACCAGAACAAAGCGTACGATCGTCTGTGTGAAGACTGCGCATTGTGCACGAGTGCCAAGAGAGAACTGATAACAGCAGCAACGAGCGCTTGCCATACCACATTCCAGCGATAGATCGTCTGTTATTTAACACAGACCAACGAATCTGTTATCAAATGGAGAGGTTTCTTTAGGTACATCCTCTCAAATGTAGGCCTTCTCAAATAATCAGGACTTGCCTAGAATAAAATCTATAGATATAAAACAGTTCAAGCATATCACAATGTTAGTTTAAATGTTTAAACGATATAAATGTGCGCTATTAGGCGCATATCTAATAGTTTGTGTGAAGAGTGGAAGCTGAAGGCGCTTTGCAGGACATGGAGGCGCCGGCGCGAGCACTCACTCGCATTTTTTTCTTGATAGTGGAAACAACTTAAAATACGCCGTAATTTTTGCTCATAAAGGTAAGAGTAATACATTCGGAAATGTAAAGGGTCTACTTTTATTTGTGTGCATTCACAATATCAACAAAACGTTGTGCTTTTATAAAATAAATAGAAAAGCAGAGTTCTCGTCTTGAACAGGAGGCTTCACAATGATGAACCGAAACTCAACGAATTGAGTCACAGATATGATAAATATATCTATAGAAGAAGCTTTAAATTACTACTTTAAAACGAAATAATTCAAATCGAAAACAAAAACTCTTTCATTAGACTATATGTAATCCTTAAAGATGCATTTCTCTCTAAAGGCACGAGATGGCGAGTCATTTTTTCATCACCATCTAAACTATAAAAATAAAGAAAAGCCTTAAACAGGCCCGATTATATTTTTTCTGATTTTTTTGTAATGTTGCTCTGCTCTGAATACCTTAAAATGTAAAGGATTTGCTGCAACGCAATTTTGTCTGATATGTGAATTATTTATTGGCCTATTTTTGTTTTAATCCATGTAGCAAATGCTTTAAAAACAGCTTTAAAAATGACTTTATTGCATTCCAGATTATTTTAAAGAACGTAACACTAAAATTTTACGGGTAGCTTGAATATAAAACATTGTCATGAATTCCCATTTGTAAAATAGACTACAAATTAATTGTTGTAGTCTAACCCGATCTCATGAAAGTACAAGCCCTCTTTTGAGGCACGCGCAAGCGTTTTGCTATGACAATCTGGCGCTTCTGAATCAGCTACTGTAAGTATGGTTTGTTATTAGTTTAAGTATTTGCTATTGACTGTTCAAATGCGGAGTTTTGCGCATCGTGTGTGTGTGTGTCTTGCGATTATGGTAAGGGGCGTTACATTTCCGACGAGTGCTTGCAGTGTTCGGCCAATCACAATGCACTGGGTCAGCTGGCCAATCAGAGCAGACTGCGCTTGTCGGAAGGAGGGACTTTGTAGAAAACGAAGCGTTTGAGAGAGGCGGGGCATAGAGGACCTACAATAATGTACAGTATTTGAAAAATAATGTGTTTTTTGAACATTAAAGCATGTCAACATATTCTGTTACACCAAATACACAAAATAATGATCTTTAAAAAAGCATCATATGACCCCTTTAACTATTTCCCCCCTCCTCTTTGCTCCCTCTGCTGGTGGCCTTTGCCAGTGTTAATGAGATGAGTAACACTTTTCCCCCCTATTTTGCCAGTTTAGCTGTCAGAGAGGAACAAAAAAATTGAAAATAAAATAACTTTTAGTAAAATTAAAACAAGAACTATTTTTTAAAGACCGTGTAAAAGAATTGCATAACAATTCGTCTAGTCTTACTGCACAGGAAAAAACAAAACAATTGCAGACTGTACATAGAAATGCTTTTAATGTTGCTATTTATAATATCATAATTTTAACCAGCGATAGTCAAGGCTGCGCAAATGGCATTTGGAATTCCCCGTGTGACACTCAGGAACAAACCATTATTATTAAACAGGGGTGTGTCGGTGCTATTGTAGCGTGTATATTTAATTTTAATCGGGACATCATGCTTTAAATACCAAGTGCTGGATAATATAAACGGAAACTATGTTTTAAGCGTCTTGATTCAGTCTGGTCGGTTTTTCTGTGTTGAGTGCGATGAGAAGACGCGACGCGACGCCCCCCTCTGCTCCGCGAGTAATGGATCGGTCTGGTTTCGCAGCTCAGCGCGTTTGTTCTCGTTCAGTGTGTGTTTGTGTGTTGACTGCAGCGGTGATCTCAATTAACGATAAACGAAGATGTCTGTGGCTTTCGCACCGCTCCGGCAGCGTGCTAAAGGCGATATAACGCCTGCCGGGATACAAAAGGTAATTTCATTGAATAATTTTTCAAGCCGAATGAAACCGAGTGTGATTGCGTTTGCATTAGCGTTAGTGGGTTCAGCTAACTTAGTTAGCGGTAACGTCTCTCCCGCCAACACTCTCAAAAACACCATAAACAGAACATGTTAGAGAGATGTTTGTCGTCATATTCAACAGCTCCTACAGAATAAAACACGAGCAGGTCGCGCTTCTGATCTCGAGGCGTTGTTTAGCGTTTAAAACGGTTGAAATCGCCTTTGTGTCTTTGTTAGCCGCTAACGCTACATGCTCGGCTCTCTGATGAATCACAATAGAGGATTGTGTACAAGCGTCGCAGTGTACACGGTCAAACAGAAAGAATTGTGCCAGCGATTTCTAATTACTAGTATAGTTACTGTACACCTGATTTTATTATTAATCGTATGTTTTGTTATAAGCGCGTATGCTAATTCCCGACTTCTCGGTATATCGATTACGCGGGTCTGGTTTGATAAACCCGCTTTTATTCGTTGGGTTTTCATTATTCCTGTCAGATTTGATTAGTCAAACTTGTTTTCTAGATCTGTTTTGAATTCCTCATGTATGATTTGATCAGTCGAGCTTTATGGTTCTGTTTTGTGATTCGGGTCTGATTTGGTCAGTGAAGCTCTATTGTTCGATGTTCTATTACTCATGTCTGTTGATCAGTGTTGCCTGCTGCTTGAATTAATGTTTAGGTTTTGCTTTAATAATGAGCGGATGGAAGT
Source organism: Sinocyclocheilus anshuiensis (assembly GCF_001515605.1). Taxonomy (NCBI): domain Eukaryota; kingdom Metazoa; phylum Chordata; class Actinopteri; order Cypriniformes; family Cyprinidae; genus Sinocyclocheilus; species Sinocyclocheilus anshuiensis. The sequence goes on from NW_015554865.1 coordinate 35,506, forward strand.
ATTTTAAGGTAACAGGTTAATTTATGTGTCATCCAGCGGCATATAGCACTGGTTTGCTGGTGCTTGATGACCAAAAGCTATTGCTCGATTTCTCGTTTTCGTGAATTTGCACATTTTGTGTGTGTTCTTGTTTCATGAATCAGTCCCAAAATTGCATGATTGATGTAATGACCTTATGTCACTGTCTTGACTGGTGCGTAAACCAGCACTTTGATTTTTTTCAGATCAGTTTGATTCAAGATCAGACTGTTTCACACTCATCTTTTTGAACTATTCATTTAAAGAATCAGCTGCACTGAGTTTATGCATGCAGAAACAACCCAATAGAAAGGCGTTTCTTGCCATTATGGTGTTATTGCATGAGACGCAGTCTTTTTATTGCATTACATTCAATACAAACTTGGCTCTGGAGATTCTGAATCAGCTGCAGAAATAGAGCGGCACTGAGAATCAGTGCAGCAAACATTGAAATATAGAGACCCATAATAGGTACACTACAAAATAACATGCATCCAACATTACAAAAAAAATGCATTGCTTCGCAGCCACTGCAAATAGGCTTGGAATAAAAGCTTGATCTTGGGGTTTGATATCAGCATTTGTTTCACAATCACAATTAATAGGAGAATCAGTATTTTTATGGAGCACTACTGCTAATGGCTTACACCTACTTTCCATAAGTGTTATATGGACCTCTGGTTGTGCTTTTGATGCCCTGTTCTTCTTCTTTTTTACCAGTTTTTCATTAAGTAGGTCTGATTTGATTAGCTATGCTTTAAATAGAATAAATTAAACATACGGTTAGGCTTTTACAAATTTTTCCTGCATTATTTTGTTCTTTTTCTATCTTAATGTTTAATTAACTTTGTGACGATTCGTTTGCAGTTGCTGGATGAAAACAATCAGTTGATTCAGTGCATCATGGATTTCCAGAGTAAAGGGAAAACAGCTGAATGTTCACAGTAAGTTTGTCTTTGATGTTTTTAATTTATTTATAGATTTTTTTTTTTTTAAGTTACACCGAGGTACTTGGAGGACAAAAATGTCTGTCAAAAATATGAAAGACATATTACATATCAATACAGGGCTGTACAGTGCGACATATATGTCGCACGTGCTACAAAAAAACTGGTCTGTGCGATGAATAAATTTACCACTGTAGCACGCGTGCGATACAATTTTGCATGTTCATAACACAGCCGCTTAATAGTGTGAAGTGATTTCGTTGTGCTTGTTTGTGTGTGTGAGATTGATTATACTTGGTAGTTAGGGGTGTGCGATATGACGATTTTTGAATGTCTCCACGATCTGCTTTTGAAGAAATATCGTTGTATCGTGCTACAGCGTGCATTCTATCAGCTGCAGTTCTGGCGCCTCCCTCCGTCTCAATATAATGTACAACGTCACAGGCATTCACATCAGTGTTAACTCAGTGGTAGAGTTACTCTCACGGGACACTGCACTTATGCGCAATCACAAAACTACATTATTTCCATCTGCTTTAAAGCAATACCGGTTAAACATTTAATTCACGTGCTGTTCTGCATGCGCTTTTTCTGAGCGCGTACTCAAAAAGTGCGCTCACACTGAGAGCCTGTCAAAAAGCACCTGATTATTGGAAGAGGTGTTATGTTTCTGCACTCTTCCATTTTTAGCAAATTAAGAAAACTTTGTCTAAAACAATTTTTGTGATGGTTTGTATTTTTTGTGCTCTGTATGGAACATCAGTGCCTGTTTAAGTGATGAACTCCATTACTTGTGTTTGTTTCAGACATGATAACAGACGTTTTATACTTGTGCTACAACTTTTTGGCCTGTGCTACAAAACTTTCAACCTCTGTAGCACCAGTGCTATGTGAAAAAAAAGTTAACGTACAGCCCTGCAATATATTTTTTTTCACATTCACTGACCGATTTCTTTACCAGCATCAGTCCTGATCATGACTACCAGAAATTCATTCATTTTCAGGATTTGAACCCTTTATATGCCGGTTTGTTTACATAATCCCACTGAAAACAAAAATCCTGACAAGTCATTTTTTGTGTAGTGTCATATTAAAAAATAAATAAAAACTTTACCATTCTAAAGCACCAATTTCCATATTCTTATATTTAAAAAAAAAAAAAAAAATTATCAGCAAAAAATCAGAAAACAGAAAAAGGTGAATATTTGCTCTATAGGTCAAACCTGAGAAAATGGTGACACCAGGTGGAAAATAAAATAAATATTTTGAAGCCTTGCTAACGGAGTGAAAGCCTGTTAACAAAGAATGCATGATTTATGCTAAAAATGGCACTGTGATTAAATATTGTGGTTTTATTTATTTTGTCCGTAAGGTGCTGAGTGGAACTGTTTTATCCAGTGCAAAATTTGGAAATGAGCGTGAAATATTGGCATTTCAGTGCAAAAAAAACAACAACATTTATGCAGTTTGCATTAACTGCCAAAAATTAGTTCACCCAAAAATAAAAATTCTATCATAATGTATTTACCCTCAAGTTGTCCTAAACCTGCATTAGGTTCTTTCTTCTGCTAAACACAAAGATACTTTGAAGAATGTGGGTAAGCGAACAGTTCTTGGTCTCCATTTACTTTCATATAATTGAAACAAAAAATACTATGGAAGTGTGTGGCTACCAGCAACTTGTTTGGTTACCAACATTCTTCAAAATATCTTCAGTGTTCAGCAGACGAAAGAAACTCATACAGGTTTACAACAACATGAGGGAGCGTAAATGATGACATGGACATACCGTAGAGTTTATATCACACCTTTCACATTCTCAAATGATGCTGCGTTATTCTTTTCCTATTTCACTCGGCGATCAAAGCTCTTTTCTCATTGCTCTCTGGCAGCTACCAACAGATGCTACACAGAAATCTAGTGTATCTGGCCACAATAGCAGACTCCAATCAGAACATGCAGTCTCTGCTTCCCGCCGTGAGTATTTATTCCCAGTCTCCCATCTGATACATTGGCATTTATTGGCTTTAGCTGTGGTATAATAAAATGGTTAGAAACCAGAATATATTTATATCTAATGTGCATAATTCATATGATCTGTATAATGTCACACAGCTTGGGTTTGAATTGAATTTAAGATTAGATTGCCCTTGAAAAAAGGTAGCATGTATGATGGTGTAGGTTGACACAAAGGAAATAGCCTATAATAGGCTTTACCACAGAGTTTATAAAGTATATGTATGAAATTGAATCAGCATAACAAATATCAGACCATTTTGGCTAACAGGAATCGTTATTAAATTGCCACTTATAAATAAACCTGCTAAATCAATGGATAAATGTGTCCCTGCAGCACAAAAGAAGTCTTAAGTCGCTGGGGTATATTTATAGCAATAGCCAAAAAAACATTGTATGGGTCAAAATTATCGATTTTTCTTTTATGCCAAAAACTCTTAGGACATTAAGTGAAGATCATGTTCCATGAAGATATTTTGTAAATTTCCAAATATTGTCCTATCCTAACAAACCATACATCAATGAAAGCTTATGTATTCAGCTTTCAGATGATGCATAAATCTCAATTTAAAAAAAATGACCCTTAGGACCTTTTGTGGTCCAGGGTCACAAATAACAGAGTGAAATCAGTGGTTGAGTAAGTGTCTCTGTGTTTCTCTATAGCCACCCACTCAGAACATGCCCATGACTCAGAGTGGAGCGACTCCACAGCTGCCCCACGGTCACAGTATGCCGTCAGACGGGCCGCCCGCAGCACACATGCAGAGCCAGATGAACGGACAGATACCAGGTACAGTCAGACCAGTGCACTCCAGTGTTTCCCACAGACTTGCACTTCCCCTGGGGGAAATATATATGTATATAATGTAAACATAAAACAGCAGACGGGCTGATTGAAAGTGCAAATTCATTCTCTGCCAGCAGGAGGCGCTTTAGGAGTGCAGAAATAGCGGTGCACTCACCGTCAAACTCCAGCAACTGAGGAAAACTCTGGCAAATTTTCCAAACTGCTTGGGAAAAACTACCTGCAAACTACTATACTGTGCAAAAATTTAGACACTTGTGAAAAAATGTTGTGAAGTGTGAATGTTTTGAAGAATAATACCATGAGTAGTTTTTATCACTTTACTTAAACCTAACAAAATTAAATCAGCATTTGGCTTTGAAACAATTTATTTCTAGGTAGACTTGCTCAGTTTGCAGGTAGTTTGTTTCAAGCCTCTTGGAGAAAGTGCCACAGTTCTGCCTTTTCACACTGAACGTGAAAATTTGGCGCGAATGTTCAGTGCGATGACGCTTTTGAATGGAAACAATATTCACACCAGGTGCGATCATTCACGGTGCGAAAAAGCGAGGATTGTTTTCTGTCCTGTGTGTCGATTTTTTTCCCTGTCGTGCCGCGATGAAACGAGCCATCCAATGAGATTTGAGCTTGCCCAGAGGAGCTGCTGTTGCACAAAAGGGTGAGAGTGGAGGCTCTGTTTCGAAAACCAGTGTAAACACACAGAAGAAGAGTGTTCTGAGAGAGGAGGATGCGTTCTTTGGTATCTGAGAACAGATTTATTTTCACATGTAGTTAAACACAAGACAGTTTGTGTTTCTGGTGTAGAACCAAACTTTATCTTAATTTAATGCTGTATATTAGGCAGCAGACGATGTTAAATCCACATACGAGATACATATCTGAGGTTAAATGCATTTCTGCTCGGCGCCACCTAGCGTGCAGGCGTGAATTAGCAGAAGGCGGTAAATCGTTTCGTGCTCTGTGTGAAAGCACCGTTCGTCGGCGATTCGCCTCGCTTTTTCGCATCACACCCAGTGTGAAACAGCCTTTAGGCTGTCTAAATTGCTTGCTTTTGCTTGTGTTTTGAAGCTATATTTAGTTGGTTAGAATTCTTAACCTACAAGTGTTTCGATTTTATGAATTAATTACTAATTATTTTAAGAAGTATTTATGTAAGTGACTTCATAAAAATGCACAAATAAATGTGATATTCAAAGTTGGTAAACTCATTAATAAGTAAAAAATGTAGATCAGGAATTGTTTTGGAATAGGTTTGTTATTCCTAGAATCGGATCAGATCGTGAGCTGCCTAAAGATTCCCACCCCTATAAAGGTAATTTTTTTGCTGGCACACTAAAGCAAATGATATAAATAACCATCTTAAATCAAATGTTTTTGTGAAGCATCTAATGTATTTACATCTTCTCATAGTTTGCTTTTAGTGGTGTGCTTCATGTGATTATTGGATGCTTATAGGATTGTTTTAGTTGTATTTTCACATTAAATGTGAAGGGGTTTGTGTTGTTAAAGCGTCATGAAACCCCCGTTTCAGCACTGGTCTTTAGGGCTGGCAAAAAAATTTTCCGAATTTCGAATATTCGTCGAATTTAAAATAAAAATCCACATTCGAATGCAAAAATGTTGCATTCGAATTATAGGTGTGCGTCAGGCTGCCTTATCAGTGGCGCACAAGATGCGATGACGATGTAATTGTTCTTGCAATATAATGTTTTTGTTAGCCTATCCAGTTGAAGCCACTAGATGCGGCGCTGCTGCGTTATTCATTAAAAATATTGCGGAAAAAGAAAACAATGTGGAGAAGATCTTGTTTACATCAAAACCGAAACCAAGCCGTTCACAAAGAACACATATTTCACGCATTTTCTAGACGGACATCTATTACTGTTGCACTCACGTCTCGCACAAAAGAGCCGCATGTTTAGAAAGCCATGTAAAATTAATGCAAGTTTAACTTTGAAAAAACATAT
>NW_015554865.1:41528-43636 GCF_001515605.1 Sinocyclocheilus anshuiensis
AAAAGAGAACATCAATGCGGAGAAGATCTTGTTTACATCAAAACTGAAACCAAGCCATTCACACAAAACACATATTTCGCGCGTTTTCTAGTTGGACATCTATCACCGTTGCACTCGCATCTCGCACAAAGGAAAAAGCCATGTTTAGAAAGCCATGTAAAATTAATGCAAGTTTAACTTTGAAAAAAACATATATCGAGACTTTATGGAGGGGGTTTCCCCATTCCACTGCAACTCGTGTTTTTAAATGAAAAATGTACTCTGTGTGATTGGCTTTCCGCCCTTTGTATTAAACTATGCATACATACATGATGCTGTTTTGTTTATAGTTGGTTAAGCAACTTAATTATAATTGGATTATAAACATTATTTTAAACATGCACTTTTTTTTCCACAGATAGTCATGTTATCTTATGCGTTGAATAAACGTGCATTAGTAATATTTTGCTCGATGCACCCTCTTGTGGCCTCAGGATAGAAGCCAAAAGCTTTTCTTCACCCTAACTGAAATTATGCATAATATTTAATGATAATATTTAAGTACAAAATTCGAATTAAGTTTTTCAGCCATTTTGACAGCCCTACTGGTCTTTCACACGTTAGAGTTGAAAAAGACTCCAGAAATGGGCGTGTAAATCTGTGGAAAATGGGAGTGAAGAGGGGAGAAAACAACCAATAAATCACAGACCTACAACACACTCATTATACAGAAAAATAAATGTTAAAATATTTTAATTAGAGAGAATAAAGGCATAGTTACTTTTTGTTTACTCTTCCCTGAATTTTCGGCCTTTATCATCGATTGCTGTGTATCACAATAAAACGTTGTGTCATCACATTAATGATCAGACGTACCGCTGTGTCTGTGCCCTTAATTGCGTGTATTTAATTTGAAGAAGACATGAATATGAAATATGTTCACAAAACTTGAAACGCGCTTGCTCGGGTCCAGATATGAACTATGATCCGCGCAGCGAGTAGTGGTTCAACGGATCACAAATCTCACGGTTCGCATCATATGATGCTTTTTGAGCCTCGGATCGTTTTTCGGATCAGCAAGAAGAAGAAAAATTCAGTGTAACTTTGCTTTCCATTACTCAACATAACAGAGTACAACAATTCAACAGAACAATGTTACAAATAAAATAAGGTCAGTAGTATTCAGATACAGAAATGTAATAATTAAGTGTAAAATGACACTGCATAGTGTTCACTGTATAAATTAAATATAGATTAATCTTTGTCAAAAACGTGTTTTGTTGTTTGATGAGCATAATGACAGCAGCAGGTATTATTAGGCTGCTGCCCCTTTAAGAGCTGATGCACGGATCCAATATAATGAAACACATCCCATTTCTTTCTCAGCTGTTCTCGTTCACTTAACCCTTTAGGCGCCAGGATTTTTTGGAAAAAATGCTGGATTTTGACATCAAGATTTCAAAAGCGTGTGGCTTGAAAGGGCTTAAAGATAGAGATCTACTGTAAATTAGAAAAATGTTGGGCATGACCGAAAGTTTATGTTTGGTGTAAATATACTAATCTAATTTGCATATTATGACGTCATCAGGGGCGGCCATCTTGAATTTCATAATATTCAGGAAATAGTAGATATTGAATTGTTCGAACTTATTTGCATGTTTTGTTTTTTTTTTGTCTTTTTATCCTCATTCCAAATGATCAGGAAAAGAGGAAATCAACAGTAAAACTATTAGTAACTATAGTAAATTATTACTATATTACAATACTATATAGTAGTAAAACACATGTGAACAGTAGCCTACTTTTTGATCAGTTCATCAGTGATTTTCAGGAAAAAATATATATGGAGTGGATGTTTGAACTTATTTACATGTTTTTTTTTGTTGTTGTTTTTTTTTGTCTTTTTATCCTCATTCCAAATGATCAGGAAAAGAGGAAATCAACAGTAAAACTATTAGTAACTATAGTAAATTATTACTATATTACTGTGCCATAGTAAAATGCATGTGCCTATTTTTTGATCAGTTGACCAGCTATCTGCCCAATCAGGTATCTAGGTGACACAGTTTATAGTTCTTGAGAGTATGGTACCTCTCATTGCATGGCACAGCGCACAGACCTACCCCACA
>NW_015554865.1:44868-60355 GCF_001515605.1 Sinocyclocheilus anshuiensis
CGTCATTTCCAAAAGGCAAATATTCCCCTTCAGAGTCAGAATCGGCGAATAACATTTGCAACACATCCTCACGGTACAACTTTTTATTAGCCATTTGGCGATTTTCTCTCACAAATCTCACAATTTACTCAGACGCTCTGAACTGAACTGCTTCCGCATCAATGACGCGATAGCTCACTTGCTCTGCTATTTGCTCGAACACTTTGAATAGGAACGTGACGTAATTTTGGTCTAATCTGAAGTACTACATGTCTGCCATCCAGTGGTAGGGAATACAAATGAGATATTACACCATATTAGGATCTACAGCCTATTTTATTAAGTATGACGTCTTGTCGCAATTTTGCGACTTTGGCGCTTAGAGGATTAAGACGTACAATTGATAAACGAACCGTGGGGCTTGTTCTGTACGAATAACGGATCAACTACGATCCGTTTAACCACTAGCAGCAAGTGTTGTGCTGTTACTCATCGCAGCATTGAGCGCAGAAACCACTCTCTCATGCGCGCTCTACGTGTTGTTATATATGTGACCCTGAACCATAAAAGCAGTCTTAAGTCGCTGGGGTATATTTGTAGCAATAGCCAACAATACATTGTATTGACCCTTGTGACTGGTTTTGTTGTCCAGGGTCACATATCAAATATTGTTACGGTCTTGTTTTTACAGAGGTGAACTGACGGCTCGGAAAATCTTTCATGGGATTTGAATTCTCTGCTGTAAGATAACCTCGTGCATAATACAGCGCAGTGGTTGGACCATAAGAGTTCATTCTCATGAATAATACTGAGAAAAGCTCAGAAAACTGATGACGTAGACGCATACTCTCCAGCCACGGCAGCCAATCATCACCCCAAATTAACGCCTATACCTCATGACGTTGGTTCAACTTAGCTTTTTGAACCAGAAGAACAAAATGGCTCCATAAAATGAAAAAAGAATCACTTTTCCCTCAATAATAGACATAATGAGTGCTATTGTTGTTTTTACTGATGTGCAACCTGTACACATGTTAACATCTCAAAAAATGTGTTTTAGGGCTTCATGACTAGGCCTGTCGCGATAGTCAATATATCGACTGGAAATGAGCATGATCGTTTTTGGTGCCGCGATATATTGCATCTAATATTTTTAATTAAAAATAATGATTATATTGATTTTTTACATAAAAATGAATCTCATCTGCTTTCTGTGGCGGAGGCGGGGCTCAGGCTACACACACACACACACAGACACACACACACACACACACACAGACACAGACACACACAGCGGCAGGTGAAGAGAAGGCATGAACCCATTGCATTATAAAGTGTTTTGTGACATCTACAGCCAGTTAAGAAGAACAAGTCCCAATGGACTTGGTGTCAAAGTCGCAATGAGAGAGGAAAGCAAATTAATGTGAACGAGCAAGTATGCCGACTTTGTATAAAAACAGAGGCAACAAAACTAACCTAAAACATATCCATCCCATCCAGTTTTTTAACCTGGGAACAACAACCGCAGCTGGAGCTGCAGAGGTCAATACAGATGCCTTTTCCCGGCAGTGAAAATATAAGCGCGTTTTATTTATTTAGGATATATTTTCTCACATTCCAAATCCAATGTCTAAATATTCCTAAGAATAAAAGGTTCTTTGTTTTTTGAAATAGTGTACTTGCATTATTATGCTATTATATTATCATACTGTCATTCTATAATAAGTGGCATAAAATGGTCCTAAAATGACAATAATATAAATATAAATGTTGGTGCAATATATCGCACAACAAACAGTAGTTATCGTGACAGCCCAATTCATGACATTTTAATCTCCATCTGCTTCTGCAGGTCCAACCCACATGTCCATGCAGGGCCCCGGGCCCAACCAGACACCCAGCATACCCAGCGGCTCCATGAACATGCCACCCAGCAGCCATGGCACCATAGGGGCGTATAACCACACAGTGCCCTCCTCGCAGGCAATACAGTCACAGGGGCAGATGAACATGAGCCAGGGGCAGCCCATGGGCAACTACGGCCCTCGGCCCAACATAAACATACAGCCCAATCAGGGTACTCATCTCAAAACCATGTTTTAACAATAATACCAACTAGGGCTGGGTAAAAAATATCGATATCTCGATTTTAATCGATTCTCATTTTTATGAAACGATATCGATTCTTAAATCCCAAGAATCGATTAGTCTAGCCTGTTTTCAGTTAATGGACGGAACATTGAAGCGCACCTCCCATCCAATAAATCGCAATAAGCATTGTGCTTTGGTACTTTTAATATGAAACAAAGTCTCAGATTTCAGAGTCTGTCCATTGTATTGCAGTATTCAAACAATAAATGCCGTTTTGGCGCTGTTTAATGTGGAGTGACAGATCGCTGTAGCGCCTCAGTTCAACAGACGCGGTAGAACTGATCATCTCCTCCACATTAATACCAGTTTCAGCACAAAATAAACATGACTAAACATCCGAAGGTAAGTATAAAAGAAATAGTACAACTTTACAATCCGTATCTGTCTCATGTAATCGCTCAATCAGTGTTTCAGTCACGCAAAAACGTCAATATAACAGCTTGTATGTCACGTAACGTCACATTTACCTCAGAAAAACATATTCGGTGACCATAAACTCATTAATCAGCTCGAAAAATAAACTGTAGAGAGGGGCATTTTTCTAAATGTATGCACCATATAATATATTCATTATAATTTTCACTGTTCTTCAATGTTTAATTTATATTTTTTATGACAGCCAAATGTTTATATTTAAAAAAAAAAAAACGAATTGAAGTAGAAATATTATATAGGCCTAATTGTAACTTTTTATTATTAAAAACGTCATTAAGTGTAATTTAGTTGTGTAGCCTAATAAATCAGTCAGTTTTAACCTTCAATATTATAGTAATGTATTTTCTCTCATGTATTTTACGGCATTAGTTAAGATATTTTTTTTTCCTTGAGAAAATTTGGCATGTGTACCTGATATATATCCAAAATAATCGGTATTGAATCGAATCGAATCACAAACTTGTGAATGAGAATCGAATCGAATCGTGAAATTTGTGTCAAAACCCAGCCCTAATATCAACCACATAATCAAAAAACTGGTTTGTAATGAGTGCTTGTGTTTTCTAGGGCCTATGATGCACCAGCAGGCTCCTTCCCAACAGTACAACATGGCCCCTTCTGCTGGCAGTGGGCAGCATTTCCAGGGGCAGCAGAACCCCATGGGCATAATGGGTCAAGGCAATCACGTGTTGGGACAAAGGCCCATGCCTCCCTACAGGCCACCACATCAAGGTATGCTGAAATATCTTGATAAAATATTGAGTCACTGAGTTTTTGGTTATTTAATGTCTGTTTGGTGTGTTTTCAGGACCTCCTCAGCAATATCCTGGTCAAGAGGAATACTACACGGAGCAATACAGCCATGGAGGACAGGGGGCGCCAGAGGGTAAGATGCATTCTCTTACAAAATGATTTGTACTAGGGGTGGGACGATAAATTGATTTGTGGATTGATTCTGTGATTTTCTGGATTCGTCGCAAATCGATTCTGAGCTTAGTTTTGAACAGCGGATGGCACTGTGTGCTTTAAAAACAGCTGTACTCCGCTTGCTTCAAGTTCCCTACACATACCACTTGAACCTAAAATAATAATTCATAAAGTTCGAAAAGGTTGAAGCGAATACATTAATCTCGCATCATAAAAAGCATAAAAGCCGAAGTGTAAGTACATTTAACCACTTTCATTACTCAGCTGAACGCACAGGCGCTCTTCTTCGTGAGCATTTGAGTGTGCGGTTAAAATCTAGCCTAGAGCGCCATCTGCTGTTAAAAACTAAGCTCAGATTCGCTTCCAGAGAGAATCACGATGCATTCGGAAAATTGCAGAATCAATCCACGAACTGATTTATCGTCCCAGCCCTAATTTGTACTGCTTCAGTATAGCACAAATAATCTTAACCAAATCATTCCTGTGGTTGGTGGGTAATGTTATGTCCATTTTGGGACAATATGATCTGCACCCTCTGCCGAATAGGCCACTCCGGTCTAACCTTCAAGTTGGTTCACAAGTAAACTCTACAGAGTAGCTGCCTTTTAATTTAAGGCCCCGTAAAATTATACGATTATATATAAAATATAGAATTTTTACCTTAAATTGTATGTTTTCCTTTCTATTTTTTTCCGGATTCTGTTTTACGATTTATCATACAAAATGGTGTCTAATGAAATTAATAAATAAAATAAACAATTTTACAATCTTGCAGCAATCTTTATACATTCTGCGGCTAATTCAAATGCTTTTCACTGGATCTCGCAGCGCTGTGCAGTAACAGTGTTGCGAAATCAACTTTGGTTCCCGAGTAAAGATGTTCTGAGCTCAGACCAGTTTGTTTGCGTCGTGGTCCGAGCTGATAAACGGTCCACGATGCGCAGCTCAAATTAGTAGCAGGATTTTATTACGCTTTCGTTTCGTTTGCCGTTTGATATTTCTCATATGCGACAGAAATGGCAACGAGAGTTGAACAAAGCAATGGTCGCGCCAGTGCGACCGCGCACAAAATTTACTCGCACCGGCAGAAATTTTTGGTCGAAGTCTGGAGCCCTGCTTTGTTTACAGCTTTATCGGGGAAACGGCTATTTTTACTGCTCCAAAAGTGGCACCTAGTGGCAAAGAATGAATTTGCATTTTCGTTCAGACCAACGCGAAAATCAACTGATGGTCAAGTTTTTCCATGTCTGTGCGTGCAACAAGTGGGCGGGCAATATGCTAATCTTTCATGTTGATGTCAAAATAAAACGGCTTGGGATTCGTTTTAAAAACGACTCGTTTCAATGATTCAGAGTCGTCTCTTTTTTTTTTTTTTTTTGAGAGACTAACTTTATACACGGTGCACTTTCAGATTTAAAACCTTGCAGGATGTTTTTATTCACTTAGAGCTGTGTTACACACTACATGAAAGGTAATTTTCAAAAATCCATAATAGGGGCACTTTAATCAATTTTTCTCTATATGATATCAGTTATCGCCCAGACCTAGTTGTGCATGATGGAATTCCTGCAAACACACGGCTCATTTTACTTAGCAGGTAGCTTTGCTGATGTTTCATGAATTGCTTGTTCCTCTTCCTGTAGGAAGCGCACAGTATGGTCAGCAGCAAGAGGCATATCAGCAGGGTCCAGCGCAGCAGCAGCAGGCTTACCCACCGCAGCAGCAGTACACGGGACAGCAGGGATACCCCGGACAGCAGCAGGCCTATGGTATGAATTATACTGGCCGATTCGGAAATCAATCATTGACGGCTGCATTTACTATCAAGTTCTGCTTCTGTGTGAATGTAGCCAAAAAAATGAATTCTATCTCTATGTCTGTGTGTGTACAGGTTTGACTATATATGTGATGGCCACTATAGTGAAATACCATGACAGCGGATTTGTGAAGACATCTGTCCTCACTAGTTAGAAAGGTTCATAATGGTCCAGAAGATGTTTAACTTTAAGTCTAATGATGTACACATTTCTGACATGGCACAATTCTTTCTCGAGTCGATTCTGAGCTTAGTCTTGAACAGCAGATGGCGCTGCATGCTTTAGAAACAGCCGTACTCTGCTCGTTTTCAAGTCCTTACACACACTTGAACCTAAAATAATCATTAATAAAATTCGAAAAGGTTGAAGCGAATTACAAGGGTGTTCACAGTGGGCTGGGTTTACATTAATCTCACGTCATAAAAGCATTCTGAGCCGAGGTGAAATTACAGACTCAGCCGAATGCACAAGCGCTCTTTAGCACTCTTCTTCATGAGCATTTGAGTGCGGATAAAAACTAGAGGAGAGCGCCATCTGCTGTTAAAATCTAAGCTCAGAATCGATTCCAGAGAGAATCGCGATGCATTCGGAAGATCTCAGAATCGATCCACAATTCGATTCTGCATCGATTTATCGTCGCAGCCCTAATCCCTAGTACGAATTTAGTTAGTAATCCAGTAAACCCATTAGTAAACACTCTTCCTTTTATACCAACAGGTCCGTCTCAGGGCACTCCAAGTCAGTACCCAAACTACCCCCAGAGTCAGGGGCAGCAGTATTCAGCCTACAGACCGCCACAGCCCGGACCCCCACAAGGACAGCCACAGCGCCCCTATGCTTTTGACCAGGTGAGAAACCCTCCAGTCACTACAGAGCACTGCTAAGATACCTGTCGAAATCTGTGTTAATAGATTGTTTAAATGAGAATGGCATTTCTGTTAACTGCTGGTCTAAATATCACCAATTTTGGAACTTTTTCTTCATGTGTCTCTGTTGAGCAGTTTTGAGCAGAACCATAAATTAAAGCCTAAGGAGGTATTAAATCACAGAAGAAAGTCTTTAATATAAAAAGTCATAGCATTAAATGTTGCATGCCCTGCATCCTTAGTATTTTTTAAGACCAAGTAAAGAAAATGTAAGTAATAGACTGAATGGAATGTCAATATGGCCTCTAGATATAAAAACTGCATTTTTGTTTTGTTTTCCAATCCAAATATATAAACATCCTTAAATCGATATACATTTACTTGAGATTTAGCATATGAGTTCTTGTTGTCTGAGAAATTGAGCAAAAGTGAGTTAATGCTTAAGACCAAGCATCCGAATTATGAACATTTGTCTTCCCTTTGAATTAAAATGATAGTTCGAGGCCATTGGGAGATATTTGTTCTTGCTTTATTCATAAACTCACTTTATTTTGATTATTTCCTCATAAAATACTTTTTTTATCTTGCCATTTTGCTTCACAAGAAAATGTTAATTGAAGAATCTTTAGATAATTTGCTCTGGAAAGTTTTTTTTTTTTTTTTTTTTTTTTTGGGGTCAAATGAGCTACTGTTACAATGAGTTACAAAGTTACATTTTCAAACTTTGAAACATTGCTGTCAAACTTTGAAGACATTTACATTTAGAGACCATATTGACATTCCATTCAGTTTATTCCTTAAATTTTCTTTACCTTGTCTTAAAGAGGCCTTAAAAAAACGTACCTTCATAAAACCTGCAGAAACCCTGGTTGAATCATTGTGACTGTACTCATCAGCTCCTTTTCAAACATTTGTTTCTCACTGTCTTGGAATCATTAAATGAGACGATTAAATGTCACTTTACAGTTAACAGTAATGGAAACTAATGTTTTTGAGTGTGACACGACTTTTTTTATCCTTCAGTTAACACAATGTCAGTTGTACTAGTTGTGTTGTAGCATAGGCTTACAGTGACTTTGTATCTTTCTTCACAGGGGCAGTATAGCAACTACCAGCAGTAGATGACGAGCATTTGACTTCCCACCCTAGCATTTCCAGTTTGGAGCTGTGTGTGATCTGATGAAGGGCTACTGCGCTCTCTAAATCTCTATACATCACCTATGAAGAGATGAATCTTCCCTGCTAATGTAGACTGAACTCTTCATTCGGCCACAAGCATTTGAACAAACCGATCAACGATTGGCTCGATTCTCAGCACAGGTGATATAATTGTGAAACGTCTATAAAACTCATTTGACAAAAAAAGGAAAGCGTACGCATTAAGAATTTCCTGTCAACTCATATGTGCATTTTCGAGTTTAACAGAGAAGCAATTTCACAGGAGCAATGCCTTAAGTGAAACGGCTGCCTTATTTACAGCAACTTACGAAATCAGTGAAAATACAGAAACACACACAGCGGTGGAACGTGTTTTGTTTTTCTAATAAAATTCATTGTGCGTTGTTGTTGTTTTTTTACATTTTCTCCTCTCCCGCAAATGTCAGAGAAGCAATAACGCTGAGGTGCGAATGAAGGCTAGTGGAGAGGTGCAAAATGGTTTTCAGGTTCAAAACAATGCTAAGATGTATAAATGTATTTTATGCTTTATCAAATAGAGCTCAGATTGAGTCCACGTGTTGAACAGTAGCTCAAAGTGTCGTCCCGTGTGCTTATTGACTGTATTGAATTTTCTTTCGTTTTTGAAGGTGGGACGTTCCATTTTAAAATGACATGTATGCCTTGCTGAAATTTGATTAAACCGATCTGGTACTGTAGTGGGTTGTATTTCAATCATGGTCTTCAAACCTGGTATCAATGAAACAAATATCTTGTAGGGGGACTGGGGATGCTGTAGCCCAGGAGTGCAGGAGTGCCCAATCCTGCTCCTGGAGATTTACCTTCCTGCAAAGTTCAGCTCCAAACCCTGATCAAACACAACTGAACCAACTAATCGGGTAGGTAGGTAGATCTCCAGGAACAAGATTGGGCAGCCCTGCTCTACCCCATCCTGTATCCCAACAAGACCTTGGCTCCATCACATGCCTGTTGAGAAATAATGGTTCAGTCAAAAGGTACTTTGATACTAAAGCGCAGTCAAAGGTGCAACACTTGGACAAAACCCACAATAGTTTGTCCAGCCATTCCCAGGAATCTGCATAACTCCCTGCAATTGGTAGGAATTGCAAATACACAAATGGGCTACATTTTTGCTTCAGTTGGACAAACCTGTCCATTTTCCACTACTTTGCCCAAGGTAGGTGAATTTAGCCTTGAACTTGCAGATTTCTAGTTGAAGAGGCCTTTGTCAGACTCACTTTTTTGACTCAAAAGCTGCGTCCCAATTCAAAGGCTGCATCCTTCGAAGACTGCATTCGAAGGGCGATTGCATCACCGCGGTGCGACCAAAGGCTAGTGATGTTATGTTCAACACAGAAGCTCCAAAGCTTGTATAAAAAAAACAATACATTTCATATTGAAGCACTGTATCGGAGCTTGATTCGTTTTGCCAAAAGCACATGATCTATGACGTCCGAAGCTTCGTTCGCCTGAAAACAATGTGACTGCTTCAGTATCTGGTTCAAATGAAGTGAACCTCAGTGCTGTTTCCTTTATGTTGTAGTACATTAATGCAGACCTGCCAACCTGTACGCATTTTGCGTAGCGGGTATGCATTTTGACCTTAAAGTACACTGGTACGATTTGTCACATTGTATTGTCATTGTACACTTACCGACTTTGTAAATAGTGACAACGGAAAACTGGCCATCATACACTAAACAACTGCGGATCATACACTACCAGACTTTAAAGTTTGGTGCGATCACCACAAACTCAGAAAGGAGCGCCTTGTTGCTAGGAGACACGTGACAAATGAAAACAATGTGTGTGTTCTAAAATCGGCTGGAAATCTCAAACATGGTTGATATCCTCCGACTCGATGGAATCAAAGGGTGCATCTCAAACAGCTCCCTTGATCAGTAGTCAGGGCACAATGTGCAGTGAGCCAGGGTACTTACCAGTGACCATTTGTGTACACGATATACTGATTCACAAGCTAGGGAGCTGATTAAGATGCACCCAAAGTCTGAAGCTAAAAAAATCGGAGTCTGACCATCATACACTACGTGATTTTTTATGAAATCTGTCAACTCAAATCTGCAGACTGGCTCTGACTTTAGGCAACTAGCGTCAATATCTCCAGACTGTAAATCGGCGGAAAATCAAGGCAAAAATCGTGTAGTGTATTCCAGGCTTAAGTCAAATAAGGTAATGTACCTTAAGATACAAATGTGTATGTATATGTATGTATGTATGTATGTATATATATATATATTTATATATACAGTGGGTACGGAAAGTATTCAGACCCCCTTAAATTTTTCACTCTGATATATTGCAGCCATTTACTTTCCGTACCCACTGTATATATATATATATATATATATAGCCGTTCAAATGTTGACTATATCTTACCAAGATGCAATTTCATGGTTTATACCCTTTATTTTGTACATAAATGGACCATGGTTAACATTTAGACTGGCTTTGAACCCGGTTTTGTTTTTAGACAGTTGAATATATATTTTTTAAAAGTCCGGTACTAACATTACTGCTGCTCGTCAATGGCAAATGTGTGGTAAACCATCAAAGAATGCAGAAATATTGCCCACCAATGGTTCTTCAGCATTCCAAAGGCTCTTTCCATTATAGATCAGGCCTTAGCATAGTGCTGGTTAAAGCGTGCATCAGCAATTCCTCGTAGTGGTTCTTTAAAAAGTGTATTGTGGCAGATTGGCTCTTTTAAACAAGGATGAAAAGGCCAGGTGGAGGGTATGACCATGAGACATAAACATGACTGTTTTTTAAGACCCTGGCGTAATGCACGGACCCCAGGAAACCAGCAAAACTGTCCAAAAACTTTGCATTGTGGTCACGTACTGCCTGAAGAATGATTGGGTGAAGTTTCCGGTTTTAGTAGCCCTCACCTAAAGCTGGATCTTTTATTCCAATGTGGCAGCCATTGATGGCTCCAACTGGCCTCCTAAAAGCAGCATGCCTGCTCAAACTCTCAAAACCTTCACCAGTCTCCTCCACTTCAGCTTCTGTATGGGCCTTCAGGTGATGACTGAAAGATGTTTTATTAGCACATTACAGATTGAGTAGCATGCCCTGTGTGCAGTTGTCATTGGCACACCGAAAGCTTTAGCTACAACTCTATAGGATGTTCCACAGGCAAGTCATTCGGTCATTTGGTGGTCTTTTTCCAACCATTCCCTCTTTAAATAAAAGTCAGGCTGATGTGTTGGATGCTGAGTGCACGCAGAGATGTCAAAGTAACATTTGGTCAATAAGTCCCTTTGCCAAGGGCACTCCAAAAACTTACAGTAATGCCCTGCACCCTTCAGAGAACTAACTTCAAGGGCTCTGTCATTCGAAGGGAGTAGGGCACAATTCTGTTGGAAGTCACCTCATAGCTCTCTTCCAAACAAGTGTTGAGGGAAAAGCTTTGCTATTGGGAACCACTGGCACTCCACTGGATACCATCATTGAGCTAATGGGTGGCCCTTAATCAGGCAATTCAAATACTCATTTAAATCCTTTCTGTTTTCTTGTAACTAAGAGCATGCCTATGGCTGTCGGATCCTGGAACATCAGGGTGTTTGGGAGAAAACAGGATCAAAATGACAAATGTTAGAGCTGTGGTCCTTGGCTCCGGTCCAGGAAAAACACTGCACATTTTGTATTTCTCCCTTATATGACACCAGTTCAGTTCATGAAGTTCTGTACAAAAGGGCTTATTATTAAAATCAGGTTTGTGAATAAGGGAGACACTGCAAAGAGTTATATTGCTATATATAGTATATTTAATGAAGTCGGCATTGTGATTAGGCAGAAATAAGTCAGCAACCAAAATAAACTTGATCGATTAAAGTGGCCATTTTATAAGGTCATGGTATCTGTGTTCACTAACTGTGCTGTCACACAGAAAAACACTGCTTCCGTTCGTCTCACAATTATAATTCAGAGCACCTCTCAGGGCAAGACTGTGAGCTGACACAGTGGGAAATGACTGCAATCATCGCTGGATGGCAGAATATTCTCCATCTTTCTCTCTTCTTTGACTTTCTCTCTTTATGATAGAGGGTTTGAGGGGAGGAGAGAGGGGAGATGCAGCTCTCTGCACACTTTAATTGGAGATGTGTCACACTAAATAAATAGTGTGAACGCAACCAGCAACCGGAGACTTGAACTAGCAGCCCAGGGGAAGCCGGCAGCTTTATTGGGCAGCAGCCATCGTGCCACAGGGCCATAGATGTGCGGCTACGCTAACCAGTGCCTTACACAGCGATAGTCACTATAACCAGAACTTCAGGCATGTTTATTTTACTGATTATTCTAGCCATACATTTACATAGATAAACGTATTAAATGCCATAGTTTTAAATACCTTTTTAGAAATAACCTACTGTGCTTGAATTCGCACACCAATCACAGCCTCCCTAGAAAACCTTTTGAATTAACTGTATTCTCATCTGTTAAAGTTGTCATTAAAGCTTGGGTTTGTAATGTTTTTAATAAACATCTTTTGTTATAGACCTTATGTGTCAGAGAAACAAGTGTGCAGCCATCTTTAGAATTTTGTCTTCCAAGTAGCTTCATTCATAAATTTGTACGACCTTACCTTCACGACATGGAAATACAAACGGAAGACAGAAGACAAAGAGCCCTATCATAAGGCGCTTTCGCACCGCGTAGTTCTAGGAACTAGCCAGCATGGTCGTTCCTAGAGAACCAATTTCTCCCTCGGGCCGTTTTCCTGGTTGCATTCGCACCGGCAGCAGGAACACTGAAGCGGCTGACAGCAATGTCTTTATTCGCGGTATTTATAAACATCAACAACCGGTGAATGGAGAACGCCGTGATCGTAGCTGTTTTGTTGTGTGTCACGGGTTTTGTGATAACGGAGACGGAATGTAAATGCACAATTTACTCAATTAAAAGAGCACGGAAATCTGACTAAATCTCTTATGACAACTTGCAGTGTTTTCATCGAGGCTGAGAAAAGAACATAATGCTGCAGACAACAGGTAAATGCCGTTATCGCGGTTTTCCATATTCGTGGAGTAAATATTTTTTACATCGCTTTTTAAAAATGCCAGGTAGCCGGTGTTTCGGACGCATTTGGCCAATCAGCGCACACTACATCACTGGTAGTTCCTATAGAACTGTTTCCTATAGAACTAATTTAATTCCCCCAAACGGAGTTCCTAGAACTAAATACAATCCTAGTTCCTGCGGTGTGAACATGCCAAAAACCAGGAACTTCCGCCAATAGTTCTAGGAACTATGAAAAGGTTCCTTCGGTGCGAAAGCGCCTATACACCCGGTGCAAGTGTTTTTTGTTAGTTTCAGCCTGATGCAGTTATCATTTTCATGTCCAGCGCCACGTTGTTTAAATAGCAAATGCACTTGCGGCCATCTGTTCGCCCATGGGCGTGCTGGTCTGAAAACGAGGTGTGTTCAGGCGCATTGTTGGCGCATTGCTATTTTGAGGCAACTGAAAACAATTGCGCCATTGACCAACTAAAACCTGGTCTAAAGTCAATGGGTGCAGTATTTTTTTTAATTTAATTAAAGGGTACATTAGTAATATGCACCTATAGGTGAGTGCACAAGCGGAGTACACTCTGCTTATTACACACGCAGGGACGCGCAGCAGCACACAAACATGCCAAATATTAAAAATGAAAGAATTACAATGAAAAAGATTATTGTGTACGCTTTAACCTCATGCACGAGCAGATCCGTTTCCTCTCTGGAGAAGCGTTCAGTCTTTGCTCTTGCAAATTCCGCCATGTAAATAGTGAATCCGTCATGGTGCAATGCAACTGGCTTTAAAATGAATGGGAGATGAGACTCTGATTGGTTTATTGCATGTTACGCCCAAAACACACCCATGACTCATTAAGAGAATGGGTACAACCCTTTTGGACCATGCGCCTGGCGCGCCGGCATTTTTTTTTTTCATCGTTAAACTAGCAAATGTGGATTCGGACAGGCCCTAAGCGCACCTGTGCCATGCGCTTCAGACCATGCGCTTAGATCGTTCAAAAAGGGCCCAAAGAGTGCAGCGCTAAAAAGGGGCGGAGCTACATAAGGTCTACTGACTGACAAAAAATGGAAGTCTCAAACCACAAAATGTTTATCCAATCATTGCATTCCATTCGAGTGCAATGATTGGATGTCCTACCTGCCTGTCAACTTATGTATTTGCATACCTCTGAGCAGCCAATAGCGAGAGTCTGGGGGCGTGGCTTCTGCAGCAGCTGAGCCAGAGGATGTTTAGCTGGTGTGGAAAAAACAACTTCAGATTTCGTTACTGAAGTGCAAGACGAAATAGAAGACTTGCCAAAATACACAGGGACATACATCGAGGTAAAACAAGGGTAAACACTGGCAATGCATTTACAAGATGGAGGAATTTGATGTAATGTTTGCGTCTCTGATCGATGCGATGAACTTGTGGAGTTTCTTCGCGGCAGGTAAGCTAAAGTTAAACGTATTTCTAATATGTTGGAGCTTTTATTGAAAGTAGCCTACTTTTACCTGTTGAGACATGCTTTCACTGTAACAGAGCCGTAAGAGCTGTGTTTGTGATGTTGGAGTTGGCGGAAGCGACCAAGTTCTGCTGACACTTGTAGAGCAGAAACTACATACTCCTGCTTTAATAGGACATTGTGTAATTGTCTTCCACTCATCTGTGGCATCATATCTGAGTCATGTTTGCATTTCTAGTTTTGGTTTCTGATCAACATGTTCACATTAAAGCAAACGATCTTATCAATATTTTAAAATAAAAGTGGGACATCTCTACTCTAACATACTGCAGCATTAAAAGTGCAGTTCAGAATGAATTATAAAAGTATTATATTACATAAATATGTCATCACTATATTGTTGCTCAAAAACAGAACATCTCTGCATCAGAACCTTCACCTCGAATCTTCTGTAACACAAGAATACAGCTCTCTTCGCTGAATTAGACAGTGTGTCCTGTAGGGGGAGTGAGAGAACTTCAAATGATCCTTATTTGGACACATATTACAAGAGTTTCACAAACAGCACTGGGGAAAAAAAAACTTTATGATAGTGATGATTATCATATCTCATTATTCTAAATACATCTTAAAAATGCAAAGCTCTCATGGTGTGAGACAGAAAATCTGTGAACAGCAAAATATGTTTCATTATAGACTAACAATCTCGATTGCAAAATTAATAGTTGTACACCATTGACAGAATTTTGTTCAATTATATAATTTTTCCCGAAATGTCTGGGCAAAAGAAATCTTCCTCTGGCACGACAGCAACAAAGCAGACAATGTCTGAACTTTTACTGGGTATAAATATATTTAGAGTTTGGTCAGTGAATATGCAGTAAGTATATTGTTAAACTAGAATGCACTACAGCCAGGGTTAATAATGAGCTAGAACAGTGCTAGTGCATGATCTTTTAGTCTATATATGGTGTTATTATATGATGCATGATGTAGTGTTTCAAGTAGTGTTGACACTGTTAGTGTGTCGGTGTATTTGTACTTTTTCTTAAAAAAAGTTTAAAATTTAGATGATGGGAATAAAAATTCCATACAGGTAGCATGACATTTATGCAAGTATTTATTTTATTTTTTTAAAGGTTTTTGTATAGCTAGTATGAATAATCATTAGTCTTTAGGTTTCATTCAGCATACAAGCTGCTTTTTGAGCTTCACTTTGGTCTTTTTTTTTTTTAGTTGTGTTCAATATACTACAGACAGTGACACATTTTTACCAATGCTATTTATTTGCATTACACATTTTGTGAAAAAAAAATAAATATATATATATATAATTTTCTTACTCAGTATGCTTTAAAGAAAACATTTGAAGGGCACACTTTAAACAGAGAAAACATTTTTAAATATATCTGGTCTCATTTTACATTTATATTTTATTCAGTGGCTGCCGTGAGTGTATGTTTGCTATAATAAGTATGGATATTGGCCAAGAGCAAAGATAATAAATATCCGTTTGAGATGCATTTGTCCTTGAATGGAGCAGTGAGGGAGCTCAGCGTGGCGTGTTGGTGAATCCTCTAAATAGCCCACGGCAAAAGAAAGCCTGATTAACATGCCAAGAGCCACTCCAGCTATCACTTCCTAACTGCTTGTA
>NW_015554865.1:60444-63410 GCF_001515605.1 Sinocyclocheilus anshuiensis
GTGAGTGTGTGTGTGTGTGTGTGTGTGTGTGTGGCTCAGTCCTCACGGCTCCCAGTGGACAGGAGGTGTGTTTGTTCTAGAAAGAGCTCGGCTAGATCTCACTCTCATACAGGAATAAAGGTCAGGATTTGAGAAGAATTCTATGATGAGTTGATGTACAGACAGTGATTCATTAGTTTAATTAGTTTGCTTTGACTGCTTTGCTATCCCAAAGGTAAATTGGACAAACTTTCCTAAGAGGTTTCCTCGTTCACTTCAGTTCATTCAGAAGTCAGTTGTTTGTATGTTACAGATATATCTAGAATAAATAAATAGTAAAGAGTTCTGTCAATCATAGGCCTGTATTAATGAAGTCATACCAGATAACAGATCAGTTGCAGATTAAAAATACATGGTCAAGAAAACCCACACTGTAATAATTACAGTAATCGCAGAAATGGAGCATTTTTTTTTCTTTGTCCAGAACGTCTTGTCATTATAATGCTCTCCCCATACTTTACAGTCATTGGTAATTAGTCCATTTGCTTCTGCTAGTCATCATTATTAATTTTCTGTGACGTCTCATTGGCAATCAGCCCAGACCATGAGTACTGTATAGTCTGTAGACAAACTAGGCTAATAGTGAATGCTTCCCGTCTCTGTTTGTTAGTGTAGAGGGTTTACACACTGCAAATACCCTTTGTCTGTGTGTGTGTGTGTGTGTGTGTGTGTGTGTGTGTGTACCTGGTATTTATCACGTTATGGGGACCAAATGTCCCCACAAGGATAGTAATACTAGTAAATTTTGACCTTGTGGGGACATTTTTGAGGTCCCCATGAGGAAACAAGCTTATAAATCATACAGAATTAGTTTTTTTGAGAAAGTAAAAATGCACAAAGTTTCCTGTAAGGGGTAGGTTTAGGGGTAGGGTTGGTGTAGGGCAATAGAATATACGGTCTGTGCAGTATAAAAACCATTACGCCTATGGAATGTCCCCATAAAACATGGAAACACAACATGTGTGTGTCTGTGTGTGTGTGTGTGTGTGTGTGTGTGTGTATCTGAGAACCTGAGAGTCAGAAATAGAGAGAAAAAAAAGGGGAATAATGGCTGTATGTATGTCATCCAGTGAGAGGAGTTCCAGTTTGTAAATGGGAACTATGGGGATGTGAGTCTGCTGTCCGCCGGTCCCCGGGTCTCTCATGTCAGACCTCCTGACAGCAGAGATGGGACCAGCGCAGAGATCATCCCTCACCAGTGAAGAATACTCCGGTGTGACCGTTTGACAGCCCTGCTGAGCTAGTTTCTTTAAACACTGAAGAAACTAGCTCAGTGTTTTAAACATGAGTCCTCAAGATAACCAGCACTCTTCTACTGAAGAGGGTCCAACCTACCAGTAACCAGGTATTACGTCTATCATCTTTTCTTCACAACTGCAATACATTGAACACATTACTCAGAGCTGGGTAGATTAATTACAAATTGTAATCCGTTACTGATTCCAGATTTCATGACAAAAAATGTAGTTTGTAACATAATCCGTTACATTACACAATTTTAGGTAACATAATCAGACTACTTTTTGATTACCTTTAGATTACTTTTGACACATTGATTTAAATAGGATAATCTTGTAGCATATTGATATAAAAATGCAAAGAGAAAAAATATATTCCATTCATTGTTCTTAACAACATAAAGTGTATTAAACATTACAGGGTTACGTCAGGGTTTCCCAAACTGGGGTTCGTGAAGAAACCAGGTTTGTGAGTTTCATTTAAGGTTTTCCTTTGCTTTTTTGGAAGGTTTTGCCTACAGACGACAGCATTTTCAAAACAAACCCCCATTCACGGATCTGTGAAAATGACTAGAAACACTGTATTATTCATTCCAGGCCAGTAGTTGACGATGCCACTTTGTAAAGAAATGCTATGTGCCTGCTTGCACACTATTAGACTGAACACAGAATATGCATGCACAAGACATCATCGTTTTCAAAAATGTGCATTTTCGTAGTTTGCATAGAGGCAATAATTCAAAACCTTGCACTGGGAAACCAGATTTAAAAGTTAGCATTTTCAAAAACGCCATTGTTATGTAAATGAACAGCCAAAACGCATTTGTAGTTGATTTTTAGGCCCGATTTTCACTCGCCAACAATTTTATTGGAAATGGCCAACAAAAGTCTGAAATCTGAGGCAAAATTGCGCTTGTTCACGCAAATGATGCTTGCATAGTGCAAATGACGAAAGATGCGATCTGGGAGAAAAGCTGACGTGTCGTCAATGCCTGAGAAATATCTGGACGTGTCTGTGCCTCTGCAGTGTGAAATGTGTTTTGACTGGAAATGACATCGGCGACAGTTTATCGTCGTAGGAGTCGTAGTCACATCATTTCCTGTATCACTTCTTGCAGAGATGATCTAACTATGGGGAGATGAGAGGGTCTGCATTACTTGCTATTGGAGAAAGCGTAATGGCTAACTTGGATCACGTGTCCCTTAATAACCATTGACATTACAGCCTTGACGTCATCGAATTTCAGTTTGGAGTTGTGCGACACTCGGCGTTTACAGATCCCATAGGAATGAATGAGAAATGCCGTAAGCTGAAACCCACCTGTCAAAAAAAAGTCAGTGGCTTCTCTTATAAAACAGCATTTTTTTTCAGTGTGAGCTCTAAAAATAGTTAAATCCAAAAGGTTCAAAATATTAAAATCACTGGACTATAAAAATAATCAACAAGACGTTCCGGTGTCTATCCAAACACCTTCATCAGTTGTAAAAAAAAAATGTATAGTCCAGTGATTTTAATAAAAACTTTTTGAACGTTTTAACACCTGGATGATTTAGTTATGAATCTACACAGACAGATTAAATTCAAAAGTATTGTTTAGTGAAAAACATGTTGAAGATTGGCTGTCGATTCATTAAATGATAAGCTGTTTCCTCTAAAAAGCTGTTTATTCAGCGTAGTGAAGCCTCATT
>NW_015554865.1:63740-93987 GCF_001515605.1 Sinocyclocheilus anshuiensis
TACACCCCATAAAAAAAAAAAAAAAAAACAGCCGTCTCCTTTCCCACGTACCGCCAAAGCAGAAGAGTTAGCATTAGCCGTCACGCTTTTTTGGCTAAAGGTTGCAGGCTTGCCTTCTAGTGGCTTTGCACTACTCATTGCATCTGCTGCTTTTCCCTTACCTTAGGCGTTTTCATATTCTCTGCAGTTATTGTTGTACAAACATTTCAACCCTCCAGCAGTGATGCTATTAAAATAGTCTTAAATGTCTAGAGAACCGTGCAACTAAAAAACCAAAAGCAATCACAAAAGCACAGCGATGTGCTTTCACTCACTGGAAACGTGCAAAACAAAACCTCTGCCACAGAAAACCTGCCGAGGTAGATGACTGAACATGTGCTGCGATGCAACAAGACACGAATGAGCTGCTGCCAGACGCTGCTGTCATGCTCTTCCAAAAACCCCGAGCAAGGGCACGACGTCCCGCCACCCTCCATCCACAGGCCCGGTCTGATCTGTGCTGATGCCCGCCTGCGCTCGGCCAAATTGGAAGGTTACAAATATTAGCGGTCAGTCTTAACCAACACACTGGCAACATGGTGAAGGTGACAAACGATGTGGATTTCAAAAGAATGCATGCCAGCGAATAAATCAGTGGTCTGTTCTTTGTGACAAAGACCACCAAAGCATGAGCGCTGGAAAGCAGTGCTGTAGTATGTAGTTTGTCTTTTCTCTGTAGCACGAGGAGTTTGGCACGACTCGACGGTTCATGGCACAAACCCGGTGAGGAGCTGCAAGAGAGCTGAACGACGCCAGAGAAAACACCAGAGTCTCCTCAGTACACAGACTTTACAATTATTAGTGCATAGAGAAAAATCTAATATATAACTTATAGAAGTAATGATGCTGACAATTCAGCTTTGCATCACAGGAATAAATTATATTTTAAAGTATATTAAAATAGAAAAGTATTATTTTAAATGGTAAAATATTTCACAATATTACTGTTTTTTTTCTGTATTTTGTAATCAAATAAATGCAGCCTTAATGAGTATAAGAGACTTCTTTAAAAACATTAGAAATCGTACTGATGCCAAACTTTTGAATGGTGTATATATCTACTGACAACTGTCAATAAATTGTAAAAATAGCTATATATAGCCTATATATATACATATGTGGTGAGTGGTAACTAAATATCTTTAATATGTAATGTTTCAGACAATTGTTGTTTTTTTCTAGCTTAATTTATTCAGTCATAGTTTTTCGGTTTTAGTTTTACTTATTTTAGTTTATATATATTTCCTGTCTCTATATACTGTATGACACTATATTGTCTGTCTGCCACACTGCTCAGGCATAGGCCCCTAAAAAAAAAAGAAAAGAAAGATAAAACGATATCATCTGATCACACTTTACAAATATAACCATATGTGACTTTAGAAGCGCAGCCCAACAGCTTTTACAGGACAAAGCCAGTTTTAGGCCCTTAGTAAGTAAGTTTTCTAATTCACACAATAAATATGACAATGAAAAGTGTGTATGCTGCTAACTACACCAAACTGTGGAAGAACTTGAGTGCTGTTCCTAATGAAAGCTGGAGCAGTCTGTGCGGGTTTGGAGCGCTGTTTGTTTGTGTTTGTGAGGAACGGCTGGGGGCTGCAGGTATAAAAGAGCTTCAGGTTTGGGGAGAGAGACTGACAGCATGTTGGGACCCTGCGCACCGCTCATATTCATCTGAAAGACAACAGAGACCTCTTGACAGAACAAAACCACATACAAAAAATGTTTACATCTTGCAAACACTATGATTGCAACAAAAAAGCAAATCATATCAATCTCGCGTCTTTTGATCACACTTTGTGCTTTTGTCAGATGGTAAGTGGGGAACTTACTCGGGGGTGATTCCAAATATTTAGAGAGGATTCTTAGCATGTAAAGGCTTTATGAATATAGTGAGGATGTTATACAAATAATACAACTCTGGAGGTCACAACATGACATGATAATGGACTAAATGCAGCCGTTCTGCTGTCGGTGTTTCTTTGTCTGAATATGGCACTTATCACATGCTGTGCGGTATCGGCGTTTGGTATCGGGGCATTTTAACGAGTACGAGTACAAGAGCTCAGTATCGGGCCCGATCCCAGTATCGGTATCGGTGCATCCCTAATTTTAAGGTGATGTTGTCACAATGTAATTACACAAATAAGTACTGAGTATGTATTTATTATTGGTTGAATTTAGGGTTTGGTTTAGAGTTGCTTGAAATTATGCTTTATTTGTAACATGTAACACGCTTTAAAAAATGAACCGGGATCTGATACCACAACTTAATGCATGGTTGCAAGTTAAAAATTCTAAATGACTGATTGAATTAAACCTTTTAAATCGCAAATTATATTTTATGAGTTCTGTTGACATAATGCTGATCGTTATATTAAATTAATATATTGGGATATGTAAGCTCAAATTTCTGCATTTATTATTATTATTTATTTTTTTAAATAAGTAACTTAATAAGTACAAATAAATAATAAAATATTATTGTTTACTTTGGAAATTGGGCACTAGATTTCTAGTTCCCAGCATAGGACTGGATAAGGAGAATAAATGTTGAAATAAAGTGTTATTTTATAATAGTAAAGGGAACGATTGACTGTTATATCTGACATTTGAAAGAGTTTATGTTTTTATGGTTACCATTATTGTAAAACCAGTCAATCACATCAGACCTTACTTATGGAGAACGTGTGAATGGAGTCGGTGGCCATAACAGCCTAATGCATTATTTAAATTTAAAGTCTTGACATTCCCAACAAAAAAAAAAAAAAATGAGCCCAGTCATGAAAATGTGTATCAGTGGCACGTTTTTTTTTGTGTGTGTGTATTTTACGTACTATTTATACGCAGAAACTGACTCTGGCGTGCATACGATACGCATGTGTTTAACGTGCATATAATACGCAATTTTTGACACGCACTTTGTTGGCGTGCATATGCATTCTGGCGCATATATAATACACCTACGCCGCACCCCTAAACCTACCAATTGCATATCAAGCCCAACAGTACGCCAAATAGAAACAGAAAATCGTGCAATTAAAATGCACATTCATGAGATCGGGTTAAAAAATTGTGTTCAGTGTGAAAAACAACACACTTCCATAAAAATCCCATAAAACTGTGGTGAGTAACCCAAGTCTAAACATACGGAGGCATAACCCTTTATAATCCAATCTGAAACATACAATTGAAAATGTGAAATGGTTCTGTATTTGAATGTGCATTTCTCATATGGAGACGCTTCTATATCTCGTCTGCCAGAAGGGGGACCAATCCGCCTTCATAAGACGCGACAGAAGTCCAGGCTCCGGATCCGGCGACTCCCCGATCCAGACGCCAGATCTTGCAGACGTCCCGCGGATTTTAATCATGTCTCTCTGTCAGTGTTTGAGAGCAGCAGGCTGACAATGATTTCCTCCGTGATTACGCACAGGGCGCGTCCCCGCGGGGATGGGGCCCCCTCTGGAGCCGTCCTCATGGCTTTGGGGGCCTCGCTTCCATTTTCCATTATTATGTGGACTACCGGAGCGACAGCGCAGAGCGAGACCTCGCAGGTTGGTGACGAGGAGGGAGCTCGCATGTTCCTCTCCGACCCTTTTTTTCCCTTTTTAAAACAGACTCAGTGCTGATTCTCAGATGAAATGAGAAAATTGACAGTCTCAATTAGTCTTTAGCTCGTGCCAGAGTAAGGAAATAATTCATTTCTACTCGGTTTTTCGCTTTGTTATATTTTTTTTCGCACATTTACCGCGGCGTTCGAGATCTATCGTGCAATGTGACATAATATCAAACATGTATATGAATTATCAGCAGATGGATATGACATTTTAACTCTTCAGCTGCTCCAAACAGACAAATCTAGACCAACAGGAATTGATCAGCATTACCCTGTGATTCTTACCTCGAATGTACAATGTGTTAGGCTTAGAAATATATATGTATATTCTTCTTCAGCGGGTTTCTGTAGGATGTCGCGCCGCAAACAAGCCAAACCAAGAGCTCTGAAAGGTAAGTGATCCTCGAGAAACGAAATCTGAATTCTGTAGGATGTCAAATACCTTCTCACGGTAAATGCATGCGTTGTACAACACCGGCAGCGGCGCGATCGCTGAAGTGCGCAAATATGAACAACTATAAAACCCAAGATTTGCTTTATGAACTAGGCTACTTGATGTGTAAAGGGTCAGAATGGATCAGAAACCTAAAGTAGAAATGCATGACACTGCGCTGTGTTTTATGCGGTCTGCTGGTCTCGTTGGAGAGTTCGGGACGATATGTGCATGCTGTAAGTGATGATATAAGATCTGGATGTTAAATTGGCATGCAAGTTTGGAGTGACAGCACGTGACTGGAACGGCTGAGCTCTATCGTGAAAGTGGGCGCTAGATAAACATTACGACATGAATCGTTTGACCATTACTAAATTTTCAGCATTAGGCTACTGTCCTCGTGTTGTTCTGATGTGCTCTTGCTTTGCATCCAAGACAGTGGTATGTTTGTGATCTTGAGAGTCTTTGGCAATGATGATGTTATTTGTCGCATTGGATTTAATAACTTATCTTTGCAAACAAACTCGCACACACAAGTGAATCAGAGGATTTTTTTCTTTTTTGAGGAAAAATAACTCATTTATTTCTGTTGCAATTATTAAATAATGCTGACATTTTGAATAAGCACTGTAAAGTAATGCTGTCTATGTTATAGTTCCACAAAAGATACTGACTGGTACATGGACCCACTTTATATTAAGTGTCTATATGCAATACCTTGTTTTTTCTCGTGATTATAGATGGCACAAAATCTAAACTAAACACATGGATATGCTCGTCATAATTTTGTTATTTTGTTAACACTTTATTTTAAGGTGTCCTTGTTACATGCTACATGTACTCACTATTATAATAACAATTAATTATGCATCAATTATTATTTATTTTTGAAGTAAAATGATAAAATTAGACCCTTAGGATGAGATGGCCCCTCAGATTTGGCCTTGAGTAGCATGTGATTATTTTTTAAATTTAATATTTACTGTAATTCATGAGGTTATTATTGAATAATTCCATGAGTTAGATGTATATTTTAGACATATTTGCTATTCATTAAAACCTAAGCCTATGGAATGATTGCAATTAAGACATATCTTCAGTTAAATTATATATGCATTTAAATATATTCCTATGTACCTTTCAGAGGAATCTCTTTCACTTGGGATTCTGCTTTGTCTGTCATCGGTTATTCAGTTATTCAACTAAATTGTCAAAACACAATTTTAAATAGAATAGCTTATTTAGCATTTTATATTAATGTCACGTTGTGCTATAACAACTAAACTAGCAAATGTTTCTGTGTATTTCCCTTAAATAGCATGTTGGTTGATGCATCATGTTGAACTTATATCTAAATATGTTCTCATTTAAAAGTAACATTGTGCACATTGTTCTTAAGGAGGGCATCTTGCCCTACTAGCAGTTCAAATAATCATTTCATTCACTGTATATACCTAATGTGTACATACATGTTTCTGAGCTGCTATTACCTGCCTGCAAATGCATTTACTTATGTAACTAACTACATCTGTAATGACATCTACATCTGACTCTACTGCTACCTCTTAACCCACCTTTAAACCTACCCATACCACTAAACCTGTCCCTAAACTGACCCGTATCCAACCTCTATAGCAGCAGTGTTGACACAATGAGTAAGTTGTATCAAACACTTAATTTTGATGCAACTAGTCAAAGACACCTACTTTGACATTTTCTTTTTACATTGCATTAGCTTTCTTTTAGTTCTTTTTTGTAGACATAGGCCTAATTTGTTTGCATAAAGTGTGCATTGTAATTTACGAGTGAATCAGGTAATAAACTTGAATTATATAAACTGTATAAATAATATCATGATGGATATAGTTTGCTTGAATTGAGTTGCATTTGTGGTTATTATGCAATTAGTGTAGTGCCAGTAGGTGGAAAAATAGGAGGACAAAGTCTTTGAATAGATATTAATGTAACAATGCAACATTTAACAGTTTCCTTTTTGAAGCTATTTATATACATTTGGCACTTTTATTTAAAGCAACTTTGCACTTAAGGTTTACATCTTACCAGTCTATACTGTTCATTCCTTGGTCATTTCACCCATTATGTTGCATTACTGCTACCCAGCTCTTCTGTTTGAGCTGTAAAGAAACTCTCATTAGATTGAACCTTACACAGACTTTCTTACCTGCGTTGTTCACACAGATAAAGCTCTGGCAGTGGACGGAGTGGCGTGTGTGATGGAGTGTTATGTGTCAGCCTGTAAAAGTGTCCGAGCACAGCACTAAAGGTGATGGAGGTCAGCGAGGGTATGTGAAGTCCTGTCCTCTGTCATGGAGACACAAACTAGTTTAAATACATATGAGCTGTGGGTTTGGATCTCAGGAAAGACTTTTCTTTTTTTTTTTTTTTTACAAAAGGTTATTTTAACATATAATGCACTGGACAAAGGTGACAGCGTTATTGCTTAAGGGAATAAATGTCCACAGGCCAAAGACATACATCATCCGCTCATATGCAAACACTTTCTCCTCTCATGCTGACATTTACTCAGAGCTGCCCGTCTGCATCACTCACACACACACACACACACACACACTCACTCACTCACTCATTACGGAGAAAGCGAGCAGACTCTCCCTCGTTTGTTTTCATTAGGGTGATTGCCTCAACGTCTACGTGACCTTCAGCTGTCCTCTCAGTCCCACACACACACACACACACACACACACACACACACTGGCTGTCTTTGGCTGTGGTTTGCCGTGTTTGCTGTGCCACATTCCTCTCTGTTTCTGAGACAGAGCTCCCGATGGACATAAATGAGACTGCCTTTATTTATGTTCATTAGTTGGATGCTTTTTGAGGTGCATTTTACAGAAATGCTCATAAAGCAGTAAAAAACAACAACTCTGTGATGTTTCACGTACACATATTTTGACTGTATTAGATTATTGATCAATAGTTTGCTGACTGATAAAGGGACTTATTTTTTTATCTTTTCAGAAATGTTTGAACATGGTAAGTGATCGGCTGCTGTATGCATCACTTATAAATTAATATATACATTTTACGTACACTGTATACATTATATTTAAACTGTGCATGATTACATTTGTCATGATTTAGCAATATATTGTTTTCTTTTTTGATGGTGCATCAAATATTCAGTAAATTGTGAATGTACTGTTTGTATAGTTGTAATGTTTGTAGGATTTTTTTACTGTTCCCTGTCGAATAATAAACAGTCAACAGTATTGTATGCATTTAAGTTAACAAACATAGAGAATGATCTTTAGAAGTTTTTTTAGAAGCAGATCAGTATCTTTATTCTCTCTATTAATGTGTTCAACAATACAGTAAATATTCACATGCACAAATCAGAAATGTCAATGTATCTGTCCTAATATCATAATAAAAAAATAAAACCTTATTAAAAGAAAAAAAACCTAAGTAATTCAGAATCATATTGTATTATTATTTATTAAGAAAAGAAAATTGCTTCACTGCTTATTAATATTTGTATAAACATTTTGTTCAGTCAATCTACAGTTGCCCTGAAAATATATCATTTAATAATTCATCACAGCTTGTAAAAATGCATTTTTAGAACTCTTAAAATACTTCTCCTAATGTATACATGTATGTGTGTGTATTTGTACACACATATATTATGTAAACACAAATTTTTTATTTTGGATGTGATTAATCACGATTAATCGATTTGACAGCACTAAAATAAATAAATAAAAATGATACAAAATGATGAATACAATAAACTACTGCAGAACATTTATTGAACAATAACTTTCCCTGTATATAAGCTACCTGGAATGCAACAACAAGTGAAATACAAACAATATGTCCATAAGTAAACAGAGACTGGAGTGTTATTTAAAAATGCATTCTTGCACAAATGAACACTTACTTAATGTTTGTACTTATTGTTGTAGCATTTATATGTGTCATCCCTAAATTCACTTAAAAATAGGCAGATTGAATCTTGGCTAGTGTTAGTCCTATAGCTGCTCGTTTGAGGAGTCATGCAGATATGCTCTGTGCCACAACATTTTGCCACGTTGTCGGTAGTTCACACATGTAACCTAGTTTGTTTGCATAAATTAATATATATGTGTTTTTTGAATACTGAATGTTACTTTAATAAATCACAATGCATTTTTATTTGTGTTTTAAATGGGTTATTGACCAACACAAATGATTCATGATGTAAAAGTCAAGATAGATGCAGTTCACTTGTCAGGATGATAAATGGATTGTACTTGCTAGATTATGAAAGACACTTAAAGGGATAGTTAACCCAAAAATGAAAAATCTGTCATCATTTACTCTAGTCATTCCAAACCTGTATGAATATTGAAGATATTTTGAAAAATGTGGATAACCAAACATTAATTAAATCCATTTGATCTTTATGGAATAAAAAGTCAATGGGGACCAGAAACCTTTAGGTTAGCAACATTATTTAAAATATCTTCTTCTGTGTTCAGCAGAAGAAAGAAACTCATGCAGGTTTGGAACAGCTTGAGGGCGAGTAAATGACTGAATTTTCATTTTTGGGTGAACTATCCCTTTAATATTTAAACATCTGGGATGCAAAGGTAGTTATTTTAGTTTGCAATAAAAGGTGAGCCAGAGAGCACAATTATAATTTCTCCATCTCTCCAGTCTGTCAGTTATGAGCCCTAGAGTATGAAATATACTGCCAGACTCTTCCGTATACTCTAGGAAGACTGTCTGGAGTGCTGTTGCTTTTGAATGACATCTGCTAAATGGCAAGTAACTCAGTCAAATGATGATTTTGCAGTTTTGGATTATTTTGGCGGAAGTTTACTGTATCTTCGTGCTTGGGCAGAAAGCCTGCCTTTGTACAACTATTGGCCTTCCAGCTTAATTGTGTCAGATGGAGGACTTCTTTTTAAAGGTGCTTTTCAAAGCAGCGTTGTGCGCTGTCAGTCAGTGCCAGAGACCAGCGGGGAGGTCTCGTCAGGCGTCTCTTTCCTCTGTGCCAGGAAATGAAAGTGCAGATAGTGGAGGTATAATGGAGACCGCAGGGGTAGAGCTGAAGTCTCCTCCCAGAAAGCCTCATTTCTCATGAAGCAGGTGGGCGTCTTTGTTCTCCTTGTGCTTCAAAAATCCATTTAGTTCTCCATACTTGGCATACAGGAGGAACATTTCCTGTTTAATGGGTAGAGAATGAGTCTCTAATGAAGTGAAAGGCACATTTTGCAGCACAAAGTCTGTTTCTGGAACTCTGGTACCTGTAAAAATCGCTTTATTGGCATATAACATTGTTTTATGTTTGTAGGCTAAATGTGGGTTATTTGTAGGCTGCATGTTGGCTGGAAAGTTGCCATTTGTACAGTACATAAAAATTTAAGGATAATTTTTAGAAATCACATTAACCAAAGCAACCGTAATCACCATATACACTGAGGAAGCACTATTAGGGGATTGCATCCTTAAATTTGTGGTCAACAAAAATGGATTTTCAATTGATCATTCTCAAACAATTGATCCCATTCTTAAATTAAACCACCTTGCAAAATACAAAGTTGCTAAGCTTAAGTCACAACCACAGAGGAATTTGTTAAAGTTTAAAAATAAGTATATATTTCAATCATGACAACTCTCTGAATGTTTCAGCATGTTAATTCAGTGTTCAGTGTCATGTTAAGACAGTGTTAATGTATTTGGTCATGGTTGACTAGAGCTGCTATGCTGCTGCTGCTATTGTGCTGCAATATTGTGCTGGATGAATAGGCATATATTAATCCTGCAGCAGATCTAGACAGGTGGTGCTGGGGGAGGTGGAGGGTTACAGTGAACATTACGCTAATCTCATTGGCTGCAGAATCAGCAGAGGCCGATCAGCTTGCACCATGTTGTAAATGATGTGATTGCCAGCTCATTGCATGTAAAGGACCGATCAACCTGCACCATCCAGGGCTGTACGTTAACTTTGTTTTCACATAGCACTGGTGCTACAGAGGTTGAAAGTTTTGTAGCACAGGCCAAAAAGTTGTAGCACAAGTATAACACGTCTGTTATCATGTCTGAAAACAAACACATGGAGTTCATCACTTAAACAGGCACTGATGTTCCATACAGAGCACAAAAAATACAAACCATAACAAAAATTGTTTTTAGACAAAGTTTTCTTAATTTGCTAAAAATGGAAGAGTGCAGAAACATAACACCTCTTACACCTTAACAAAATATAAAATAAAAAACAATGGCAGACATTTAAGGAAAGTGAGCAAAGATAAAAGCAGGGTTGGGCACCCCTGATCTAGAGTTTCATGATTTAGCTAGATACATATTATGGAATGTTCTGATATCTCTATAGTGGATAATCATGAGATATACTTAATTTTGACTGTATCTAACAGGCAATATTTTTTATATAACTTTAATGCTGTATGAGAGCGCTGCCTTTGTACTTTTGACTGAATTGTTGCTTGTGTTTATTTGTAATTGTACAAACATCTTATAATGGGTATTATTGTTTATTAAATACTATTGTTCAATAAATAATATTCTATATAAATAATAGTAGTATTTAATAATAGTATTTGGTGTAGAAATGGTCTGTGTGTTAGTGATGGTGATTTTTGTTCCACCTTTAGATGGCGACAAGAGACCGTTTTTAAGAGTGAGTCAGCAGTAAAGACTTTTATATTGAAAGAGACTGTAACAGGGTTATAAACGAGGACGTTATTTTTTTTTTCAAGGACAGCCAACAACTGCACTGAGCAGCACCGTCAATAGAAATCACCCTTAACAGATGAAAGGATAGTACGACAAAGATATTCCTCAGCAGACATTCAAACTAATGTTTTATTGTGAATATGAGATTGAGTTGAAGAATGAATGCTGTATCAGATGCAAGTAATCAAACTCGCTCAGTCCATCTCTCTCTCATAATGCTCTACATAATATAGCAAGCTTTTAATACACTAATACGATAAGTTTTCAATGAAGCAACTCAATGTTCTTTCGTTACTAGTTCTAAAGTGACGTTTTGGAATTCATAACGGAGGCTTGGGCTCAGCTTTTAAACTGTCAAACTGAGGTTTAAGAGGAGTTTCTTTAAGACACCCTGTTGTTGTTTGTTATTTATTTGCACACATATATACAGTATTTATATAATTTCAGTAAGATTGAGAGTTGGTCTTTCTGCTGTGGGCTTTAAAGGACATCAGCTAACGGTCAAATTCTCTTTCTCAGTGACAGTAGAAGACAATGTGTCAGAAGAGCAACAGAGCCACAGGCAGTCTGCTGGTTTAACCGGTAATGTTTTTGTTTTTCTATTCTTTCAGCAGTGAAAGCTCTGTGCTTTTGTAAAAGCTATGTGGTGCATGATTTACATACAGATTAGAGAACAGTGCACTATTGCAGACTTATATACTGAGGTTTTAATTACCTTATTTGGCCCCACTTTATATTAAGTGGCCTTAACTACTATGTACTTACATCAAAAATTGTGTTCATATTGTATTGCAAAACACTTTTGCTGCTATTGAGGTGAGATACGGGTAAGGTTAGGGACAGGTTTGTTGGTATGGGTAGGTTTAAGGGTGGGCTAAGGTGTAAGGAATGGGTCAACTGTGTAATTATAAATGTAATTACAGAAATTAATTACAGATGTAATTACATGCAGGTATTTTTAAAATATAAGTACAATGTAAAAACATGTGTGTATACAATAAGTGCATTGTACCAAATTATTAATTTAAATGTAAGTACATAGTTGTTAAGGCCACTTAATATAAAGTGGCTCCCATTATTTTAATTTAGTCAGTCATGAACTAAAGTGGGACGGTCTAAGGCATGAAACTCCAGGCCTGAAAATGAGTCCCACTCCGGCCCTGAGTTTAAAACAACCAAATCAGCTGATGCAAAGGTAAATTATGTTTCAAACTGTCAGATAATTTCCATACAAGACACTTCAAAGCAATATAAGGAAACTGTGTGGTTCCGCTGGGGCCAGATATTCAGTACCACAATCTTTGGTCAAAATAAAAAAAAATCTATGTGTAAGGATTTTGTGGTTTATGATGTGATGACACAGACAGTACTGTTGCTGTATGGTTGTTTAAGGTCAAGAAATGTGACATTTTATATGGCATAGTCTTTTATAACATTTCTCTGATGCAGTTGCATATTCCAGAATGATAACACCTTTATACACACATACTAAACAGATTCAAATGCAGTTCTTGAGCATGGAATGAATTCATTTATTCCTCAAAGATATTTATTTTAAACAGAATGCATTACTTGAATGGATGTGTTCCATATAGAGTTGTCTCTGTACCAAAATGTCAGTAATCGGTACCAATAACAATGCAATTTCATGATACCAATGAATTCAGGAAAACATTTAATTCATTTAACTTTTTAACTATTTTCAATTTTTCATTTTGATGCAAAGTATTCATTATCAATAAGTGAAAACAATGGCATGTAACCTTCAAGTGGTTTTCAATTAAGTACGCAAGTGATTAAAAAGTTATTAAACAAACGAATTTCAAGCAATACACCAGGTTCTCAATGCACGTACTAACTCTAGATGACTTACTAAAGTTATCCAGACAAAAACAGTGAGTGTGTTTTATTCATTAGCTGTGTTTGATTATTATTAATGACATATCTGGGAGCAGCGGGTCTGTTAGTCTGCATTTGCACTGCAAGAGCCTTTTGAAGCTTGCATCTGTCTGTTTTTTCAGCTAATATTGACATTTCAGTTGAAGAAAAGTAAAAAGAATGCGAGACTGAAGCTACCAGCAGCAGCTGTTAAAAGTATTAGCATCATACTGAATTTTAATGTCATTAATTTAGCTAGCACTTATAAGATTCCAGCACTTTTACAAATGTGTCCCAGAGATCATCTTCACTTTTCAGAGGTCCATTATGTGGATATGTTTTGCCTTAATGTGTCCCTGCTCATTTCTGTGTGCCATGAAAGTCAACCCAGATGGATAATGTATATATGAA
Source organism: Sinocyclocheilus anshuiensis (assembly GCF_001515605.1). Lineage (NCBI taxonomy): Eukaryota > Metazoa > Chordata > Actinopteri > Cypriniformes > Cyprinidae > Sinocyclocheilus > Sinocyclocheilus anshuiensis. The sequence continues at coordinate 76,847 of NW_015554865.1, forward strand.
TCTGATTTGCACGTGGCAGTGCAGTGCATATGGCAGTGTAGGAGCGGATGTGAGCTGTGGTGGTTCAGTAGATGAATGCCTCCTGTCATGCATGTGGCGTTCAGCGGCGGTGAGCAGTAATCAGGTCATGAGTGAGTCCAGCGGATCTGCTGCTTCATTTGTCTGATGTAAAGGTCAGCTCTCATGTGTGTTTATTTTAAAGCTCATATGGATGATGGTACCTGTGAGCCTGTCAGCCGTTAGCTCAACAGCGGCGCTGGTGTGAAGACATAAATACCGTACAACGGATGATGAAAGCATCTGATATTTCAGGCCAGCAATGGTCAAACTGTGATATTTCATATTTGAGTTGTTTCTTTCAGATCTAAAAGATGTTAGAAAACAGGACTTAAAGCTTTTACCTTTTGCGGAACATGTTAATAATTTCAACAAAATAAGAGGGATCATACAAATTGCATGTTATTTTTATTTAGTACTGTTCTGAATACGCCGTTACACATAACGGACATCTACATATAGTCCACAATGCAAAATAATAACTAAATTTACACAAATTACCAAATGTTTCAAAAGTTTTCTCTTAATGTATTGTGCTGCCATTGTTATGATCCCTCTTATTTTGTTAAAATTATTAATATCTTGCGAATTCTGCAAAAACTTATGAGCTGAAAGTTAAAAAAAAAGAGAAATTTACAGAAAATAAACACATTTTGGGAATAAGCTATTAGAATTGGTGATCAGTTATGTTTTTGGTTGAAATGATATGCAATTTCAGAATAAAATCCAATTTTCCAGATCAAGTAGAAGTTTTTTTTTAAAGGTATAGCTACTAATTATATCATTAACAGTGTAATTAGATTACTGTACTAATTACTCTCTCTAAAAAGTATTGTATTACTTATTACTAATTATTTTCTAAATCCCACATCAACCTCCACTAGTTGAGCAATACAAGGATAGACATGAAACTGCTCTTTTATTTCATTTAAAATAAACTATTCTTTAAGTATTTAAAGGGAGAAAAAACATACATTAAAACATATTTTAACATTTTGTCAAATTTTGATGTTACAGTAAATCCACTATTGTTTTATATGGAATTGTTCTATAGTCTATACATTATAGTCTATTAAATTGTCTTCAGTGTCTTCAGCTGTATTCTGCCGGAGCCTCATTACAACCACACACATCTCTCACCGTCTCTCTCTCTCTCTCTCTCTCTCTTATAAAACTTGCCTTTATTTTTTACTGCTCTGGTTTGTGTTGTTCTTGAAGAGAATATGAGTCCAGGAGTGCATTAGACTGAGTGAGTGTGTGTGTGTGTGTGTGTTAGAGAGAGAGACCGGGCCGATTAGAGAAAGAAGATCGATATACAGAATGAACTTGCTGCTGGAGGAATTAGAGAAAGGAGGGGAAAGAGAAATCACTTATTCATGGCATTTGCTGTATTGATACAGCAGCACACACTTTTCAAGCTCTGCTCACTTCACAGCCTGTTTCCTTGGAATATATATTTGCATTTAATGTTTTCTTTAAAAGGTAGAGTTTGCTTCCGCTTTGGGGTAATGGTTTATTATGTGATAATGACTGACCGCACATTACCTCTTGTTTATTAGACTCTGTGACAGTAGAATTAATGACATTACCAGTGACACTCAACAGAAGTATGTCTTTAAAGATTTCTTTGTCAGCAGGACAGGGCAGATTTGCGTACGTTAGTCTTGTTGGAGACAGAGTTTGTTACATGAAAAGCAATGCAGGTTTCAGAGTGTGACTTTATGCTATAAAAGTAGAACCAAGGAGATTGTCTAAATGCTTGTGTTTTAGTGAGGTCAGTAATGCTCACTGCACTGCTTTGTGTGGCGTCTCGTGTGTATTCCAGGAGAGCGGTCAAATCCTCAAACGTCCCGTTATTGATCTGTCTCACTGCAGTGCACATCAATGACAGCGTCTCCAGAGGATTCTTGCACAAGGATTGTTAAAGTTCAAACCTTACAGCTGGTAGGTTGAAAATAATCTTAAAATAACAGCTTGGTGCAGGTCATCTTTTGATGAGTTTGTTCACAATTTGCTTATGCTTGACTTGTTATTCGCCTAAATAAACCATTATGTATGTAGTATAACCTTTAAGTGTGACATCCATGATGCTGCGTGACTGCATGAGTATTCATGAGTATTTTATGTAAAATGCAGTTCTGCCACATGTGCATTTAATTACATTTGCACCACAGACACTACAACCTACAGTATTGACTTCTAAAACTTATGAATTAACAACTTTACAGACATGCAAATGTTTACGAATCCTTATTTATTCTATGCATGTTTAATTCATGGAATGAATTAGTTGATTCTATTGTATTTATGATCAAACACAGTCGGCTCATTTTTAAAATTTGAGATAACATTTCATTCTGCTCTGTGTGACTTCTGTTGTCAACTCGTTTTAAAGGATTATGTCATTTTATTCAAGGCTATATCAAATATCATTTCATCAGACTGTGGTGAAATAGTAGAAGGATGCAGGAAACCTAGAATCATTTTTCTGAGTGCCAGTGAACCTAGAAGACGTGACGAGATGTGTGCAGAAATAGTTGCTGGAGAGTATTTGAGCAGCCAGGATTTGACTAAGTATTAGTTGTCATGCGAGAGAATAAATAGGTGCTTGTCCTTGCGGGACACTCTCCTCAACGAAAGGTGGTTTTCTACCAATATGGAAGTACAAGATGAGATTTGACACAGTATTAGCACTTGTCTGTATCTTGTTCAGAGAGACCTTGATATAAGATAATGAGTACAAAACTAGTAAATTCAATCATGCTGTTAGTTAGTGCCCCGCCAAATCTGGTTGGCAGCCTTTTACAGGCTGATTGTAGACTTACTGTTCGTGTGCATCAGATTCCCACATGCTGGGCAAGTTTTCTAAAATGGACAGTTCTCTTGCAAAATAAAACCCATCAATAGAGACTAGAATTGTCAGTGGTTCCTCCAGTGACTTGAAATATGTATATTGAAGATTCTTGAGTACAATAATAATATTGAGCTAGGGGATATTCCCATTGTGGTCCTGTTTATTTTGTGATAATGACCTGCAGTACATTAGGACTGTGTGATAATGGTAAAAAGGGTTGATCGTGATTATTTTGGTCAAAAATATAAAAATAAAATATAATATTAAATTTTTCAGGATTATTGTCATTATTTATTTTTGCATTTTCATGCAAGCACAAGTCCAGAGAACATCGACTTGCATGGTTTGCTCACAGATTTAGTTACAGCAAACAGTGCAAACGACCGCGAAAGAAAACTGTAATACACTTTTATTTGTGCAGAATATCGTAACAGAGATCGCTGAACTCCAACGTACATGTTTTCCGGTGTTTTCAGCTCATCAGTGCTTTTTCACATGGTTGCCAGGTTGGGAAGATTTCTTGGCCAGAAATTTTATGAATTTTAAAAGCTCTGATCGGGGGATTTCATCTCTTGACATCTGGCAACCCCAGCCATGAAAGCCTGTGAAGGCCTGTTACCAATGCAAGATGACGCAAATGCCAAATTAAAATGAAACATTTCAGGATAAATATCGCAGACGATTATGCTTAATAAATGGAGAGAAGCAGAAAATGTGACCATGGTTAAAATACGATTCTTCATGAAGCCCTATAGTACATTATCCCATATGTGATCTACCATTCCTGGATGTATTTCATAGAAGATACTGAAAAACACTCCTAAAGCCAGACCTCTGGTGTTTTAGGTGGTACGGAGTGGATTTCTTCTCCATGTGGAGCGCTGCTCTTATAAGACAAACATTTTGTTCTATAGAAACGAGCAGAACAGCATTGCCATTTGAGACGAACAGCCACTCAAACACATGGAGCTTTTCTTTCTCCTCTTCCTTAATACATTATCAAATGCATTACAACAAGAATGCATTGTTGTTTCCAAAGGCCAATCCATGACAATTTGTCTGCAACAGTGGCTGGTAGATAAAATTACCTTCAGTTGCCTGGTCATTCTGAACAAAATCAATGTTTTTTGCTAATAAAAAGAAATGCAAGAGCAATCAATACAGTTATTGCTTGAGCAAAAATTATCTCTGAAAATGTTTTAATACGTCTGCTTGTCTACTGGGATAATGTGAGAAGAGATCTTAAATATTGATGATCATCTCTCATCCTGGTCCCTTATATCCAGACGCTGCTGCTGCAGAGATTGAGTCAAAGGATGAAGTGAAAGGCCGTCTGAGGAGCCACATCTGTCCTGAGGAGGAGGAAGAGGAGGAGGAAGAGTACACTCTCACGCCACACAAGAGTCATCAGTGTCACCTCACAGGTAAATAATGACCACGGTGTATAGATGCTTCTTTAAATTACACAAACAACATTGCATGATGCACGAGTCAAACAGACAACAGAGAGTTTTTAAGCTGTGCAAATGTAAAAATTAATTGCACAAGCTGCTTCCCAAACGGAGGACACTTTGCAGGATTCGTGAAGCCAGGATAAAAACTGAAAAGTAATCCTAAACCCGTGGAGGGGAAAAAAAAATCAACATTTCCATAAAGTGACAATATTTTCCCTCTTATATGGATTTCCATGGACATTTTTTAACTTTATGAAGGCAAATTTTCTAACCTTATTAAATGTATGCAATTAGAATAATAAAATACTATAGGGCTGATTCCAATGAAATGAAATCAGTGTCAACAAAATCCATCTTTGCACTGCAGAAGTGGCACAGAAGCTGCATGTGAAGTGGATTTAGATGTATTAACACAGACTGTTTATGCAGCTCAGAGATGCCATGAATGCATTTACACTGCAGTTACATTTGCTTATGAGCTTAATGTTTTAAATATAAGATGTACTAAATAAAGAACTATAAAATGATATTTAAATATGAAAGTAAATCCAGCAGTAGATGGTGACCGGTCTTAATGAGTGAGTCACTGATTCACTATCTCACAATTCGTTCAAAACAGCTGATTCATTCAGGAATGAAGCAAGTGACTTGTTGATTTCTGAACCACATACTAGCATACTACTATTTCTGCCATAAAAATATGCTAAAAATAGTAAGAGTAGTGTACAAATATGCAGTTTTGACTTTAGCAATTATGAATGGCTTACTGAATCACTGACTCACTCGATTCGTTTATAAATACTGAATCATTCAGCAACAAAACACCACATCGAAAGATGCAATGCTTGGCAAAATAGAGCAAAACTGTCCATATTGACAATATTGTATCAAAAATATACTTGAACTTGAACATAAAATTAACATTTATTTATTTATTTATTATTATACCATTGCATAAAGTATAAAATAGTGATCTTAAAAAGAAGGCAAATGATCATTTAGATCAAGTCTGTGTCTATAGACAATTTCAAAACTGAACATTATATTGACTCATATTTAGATGCAGCAGTTTGTTGCTTCATTATTATTTGCATCCTCTCTTTTATTGCAGTTTGTTGCTTTGGCGTAAACATCTACAAAACATTTTTTGGTTTGGTCCCTAGGTTGGAGATTGGGCTTTTGTGATTCAGTACTTCTGTGTAATTGATTTGGCTGGATTTGATCAGCAACTCCCTCTGCTGACTTCTGCCATCAGAGCAGCCCCTCATTAAAAACCCCCATTTCTCTGACAAATAAGTCTTAATTGTTCAGTACTTGAGACTGTGGTTTAAATGAGCTCCCTGTGGAGGCCAAAAAGAAGAATGTAATAGCCATTTGGGAGCGGTGCATATCTGAAGAAGAGCAGAGAAGTGTGCAGGTGAAAGCAGGTTTAGAAGTAGCTCAGCGTGCATGATTAAATGAGTTGCTTCTTCAAATGGGTCTGATATTAAAGCTGTGCTGTGATGAGGAGCTGGCGTCCAACATTTTCACAGATTTAATTCAGCAGAAAAGGCTTAAACACGCTCATTCAGCTTCATATTCTTCACAAATGACATGCTCAATAATTATACTGATTTAGTCTTGCAAGTCTTAAGAGAACAAAACACGGTAACAGCTCGTGGTTCATTTCAAGTCCCAAATCACTGAAAGTTGTGATTTACAGACAGTTCAGGAACCACGGATTCATCCGGTGACATATTTGTTAGACAAAACCAACAGGGTTATTATTGTTAACTAAAACTAAAACTGAAAAAAAAAAAAGAAAAAAACTTTTTATTTCAGCTAGGTGCCAAGGCAGCATTTCTCATTTGAATTATTTAACTTGATGTACTAAAACTAAAATAAAAAGTCATAAAAAACGATATAGTCGCAAGTATAGTCATACTATATATATCTATATCTAACTACTTAAAATGACAAAAACATAACAAAATGACAAAAACTTTAAAATTAAAATGTAAAGGATTAATACAAACTATAATAGTATCTCAGTGATATGAAAACCAATTAATTTGTAATTTTATTAAATCTTACATTCAATCTTCAAATTAATGTGGAAACAACATAAAGACAATATTTAAAATATTTAAAATATTTGATATTTTAAATGTTTGTTCAATGGCATCTACCATGAACGAAGGCCAGTATCACTGATTCCAATACTGATACTTAAATGTTTATATATATTTATTTATTTATAGCCATTCAATATTACAGTATTATTGAAATCCAGGCCTAAACTTCTGTTTGTGTGTGTGTGTGTGTGTGTGTGTGTGTGTGTGTGTGTGTGTTGCCAGAGCAGACAATGCTATAAAGACATGATGTCTTTCTAATATGTGACCCTGGAGCACAAAAGCAGTCTTAAGTCGCTGGGGTATATTTGTAGCAATAGCCAAAAAAACATTGTATGGGTCAAAATTATCGATTTTTCTTTTAATGCGAAAAATCATTAGGATATTAAGTAAAGATCATGTTCCATGAAAATATTTTGTAAATTTACTACCGTAAATATATCAAAACTTAATTTTTGATTAGTAATATGCATTGCTAAGAACTTTATTTGGACAACTTTAAAGATGATTTTCTCAAAATTTTGATTTTTTTTGCACCCTCAGATTCCAGATTTTCAAATAGTTGTATCTCGGCCAAATATTGTCCTATCCTAACAAACCATACATCAATGGAAAGCTTATTCAGCTTTCAGATACATTTCAGATAAATCTCAATTTAAAAAAATGGACCCTTATGACTGGTTTTGTGTTCCAGGGTCACATATTTTGTTGTGCTCCTTATATCAGGTCGAAAATATTTGATATATTTCCTGAACAGTGCTACAGGGAACCCCGACTAAGGGTGTGTGAAACAAATTTCCGATTTTCACGAGAGAATGACACACAGAGAGGCAGTAAGAGATGTCACGTGTCACCTCGATCAATGGCTGCCGTCGTCTCGGCCTGGACCAGAGGAGCTTTAACACCTCTCTGTGCACTTAAGCCATGACCACTGCATTGCGTTATGGGAATGGGCCGATGGATCCACCCGTGTCCCTGATGTGATTGGACTATTGATCGTGCTAATGCAGAACTGCAGAGAGAGAGAGAGATGGCTATAGGAATGTGTCCCGCAGGACTTACTGTCTTCCACAGGAACGGGAAAGGAAGAATGCCTGCACCCTCCAGCATTCCTCATACTGACCCCAACCTGATGGGCTGCGAATGCTGGTGCGGGGCTGAAGTGCTGCGTCCCTGGGGAGGATGGTAGGAACGCTCCACAGAGGGGCTGGGACAGGAATGTTTACCCCTGAAAGCTCTCAGCGTCGGTGGGGTTCTGGCTCCGACCCGGCTGAGGATTGAGTTTCTGCGGCTGGATACAGCATCCTGCCGCTTTAGCCGCTGCTGTCCTCAGGGAGGATGGGAATGCAACAGCTGTCCATCTCCACATAAACGCTCAGCGATACAGCTCCTCAAGGTCACTAGCATAGGCTTTTAACAGATACCTTCTGTGGAATTGTAAACTGTTGTGAGGCACGTTTCTCTGCTCATGTATTTAAAACATAATCTCCTTTTAAGGTTTGTTGCTCATTATTAAGGGTAGGTTGCACCAGTAAGGATTGAGCTTAAAGGAACAGTTCACCCAAAAGTGAAAACATACTGAAAATGCACTCACGCCATCCAAGATGTAGATGAGTTTGTTTCTTCATCAGATTTGGAGAAATGTAGCATTGCATCACTTGCTGATCAATGGATCCTCCTCAGTGAATGGATGCCGTCAGAATGAGCTTTTGTCTTCACAGATGTTAACTGATGGACTGGAGTGGTGTGGATTACTGATGTTTTTATCAGCTGTTTGGACTCTCATTCTGACGGCACCCATTTACTGCAGAGCATCCATTGCTGAGCAAGTGATGGAGTGCAACATTTCTCCAAAACTGTTCCCATGAACAAACAAACTCATCTTGGATAGCCGAGGTACATTTTGAGTGGACGTTTATTTTTGGGTGAACTGTTTCCAAGGTTAACTAAAAAAAATGATAGTTTATCTAAAAATTCTTACATTTGAAACTTTAAATGAAACATTGTTCAAGTAATTCGATTTAAAAATTGATTAAAAAAATCAAATAAACAGCCTTATCAGCTGGCAAAATTCACTGAACTCCTCCCATTATGTTTTGAGAGTGAAAAAGGAATCTAATACAGAACACCCGAGTAAGGTTTGGGAAACTGTTTAAATGTGTAATGGATCTGATGAACCCACAGGCTGAGAATCCATTTACGAGAGGTTTATTGATAAAAGTTAATGCAGTGTATGAAATACACAAATCAAAGTGCAGACACACTTATGAAATAGTACTCCAGTAAAAGTGTAAGTACTCCTGTCTACTTTTAAATGTACTGAAGGTACCAATCTTAAAGTGCTATAGTTTAGTTTGTTTCAATTTCATATTCTCTATTCTAGTGCTTGAGTGCATGTTTAAGAAGAGAGGAGTCTAATGTGACTGGCACACAGAGAGCTTAAATAGACTAGAGAGCTCAGTCTGACATTATAAAACGTCAACTGGACAGTAATACGAAGATTAGTGGATGCACACATTAAATATGCGTGATTGCAGTTGAAAATGGGCAAATATTTCAATTTGTTAGCAACATATTTCATATTCTAACAAAAGATTTCACTATCAAATCAATTAAAATGTGCATGTATATGTGATGACAACATACTGTATAAAAAGTGTTAACATTTGTAAAATGTTAAAACATTTTAACATTTGCTGATCAATGGATCCTCTTCAGTGAATGGGTGCCGTCAGAATGAGAGCTGCTCCACTGATCATGTACTGGTTACTCCACTGCACACCTCGGATCACTTCCTCCTCACTTTTAACCTCAACATGGTTCCTGACACAACACATACCCCTCCACATGTCATCTTTTGACGTAACCTACGCTCACTCTCACCCTCCCGGCTATCTGCTATGGTTTCATCTTCGCTTCCTTCCCCTGAACAGTTAGCATCTCTTGATGTTAATAGTGCTATTGATACTTTCTGCTCCACTCTTACGTCTTGTTTAGGCAGTGTCTGCCCCTTGTCTTCCAGGCCAGCTCATACCACCTCTTCTGCCCCTTGGCTATCCGATGCTCTCTGTGAGCATCGTTCTAAGCTCAGAGCTGCAGAAAGAGTATGACACAAATCACAACCTCCTACTGACCTTAATGTATATCAATCACTTCTCTCTTCATTCTCTGCTAATGTCTCCACTGCTAAAAGGACATACTATTAAAACATACAAAATTAACAATTCGTCTAACTCTCGTTTGCTCTTTAAAACATTTTCCTCCCTCCTTTGTCATCCACCTCTCCCTCCTTCATCAACTCTTAACAGCTGACGACTTTGCCACGTTCTTCATTAATAAAACCATCAGTGCACAATTCTCCACACCACAATCTGTCAAACACATCTTACCAGCAAACATACATTCGTTCACATCCTTCTCTCCAATCTCTGAAGCAGAAGTCTCTAAACTCATCCTTTCCAATCATCCTACTACTTGTCCGCTTGATCCTATTCCATCTCATCTCCTTCAATCTACATGGCATCACTAGGTTCTGTCATTCAGAAACATGGCTTTTCATATCACTGCTATGCTGATGATACTCAACTCTACCTCTCATTCCATCCTGATGATCCGACGATAGCTGCTCGTATCTTAGCTTGTCTAACAGACATTTCTTGTTGGATGACGGACCATCACCTTCAACTCAACCTGGCTAAGACAGAACTGCTTGTGGTTTCAACGAACCCATCACTTCATCACAATTTCACCACCCAGTTAGGCTCATCAACCATAACTCCTTCAAAAACAGCTTGAAACCTTGGAGTTGTGATTGCTGATAAGCTGAATTTCTCAGACCATATTGCTAAAACTGCCCAGTATTAGGAAGATCAGGCCCTTTCTTTCAGAACAATCAACACAAATTGTTCTATCCAGGCTGGACTATTGCAATGCTCTCTTGGCAGGTCTTCCAACAAACCCACTTCTATCAAACCTCTACAATTAATCCAAAAAGCCGCTGCAGGATTAATCTTTAATGAGCCGAAAGGAACGCACGTCACACGTCTGTTCATCAATTTGCACTGCTAGCAATAGCTGCTCGCATAAAATTCAAGGCATTAATGTTTGCCTACAAAACCACCACTAGCTCTGCACCCCTTTACCTAAATGCACTACTTCAGAGTTATGTGTCCTCTAGAAGATTGCATTCTGCAAGTAAATGATGCATTATTGTGCCATCCCAAAGAGCCACAAAATCACTTTCACTGACTTTTTCATTAACTGTTCCCTCCTGGTGGAATGAGTTCTTAGCCATCTTCAAGAAACAACTAAAAACACACCTGTTCCATCTTTATTTGACCCTCTAACTCTAACTCTTTGTGTTCTATTTTAATTCTACTTTAGCTTTGGATAAAAGCGTCTGCTAAATGACTAAATGTGAATGCAAATGTAATATCTTATTCAGAATTTTGTTCTGCATTCTGTTTTTCAATGTAGTATGAACTTCTAGACTGCTTGGTAGTTCCAGATTTGTCTGAATAAAGATATCAATATTTTTATCATTACAACAGATACAGCTAAAGATATGCTGCACACCATATTTCAGGTATCGAATAAGTTCAGTTCATAAATTAATCATTCAGTATGATTTGCAAGCAGGTTCAACTGGTTCAGCTTTCCAATCTTGGCACTGGGTTTAGCATGTCTTCCTGCAGTAGATGACAATCTATTGTGGAATTTAGAGGTTTATGGAGTCACCCCAGCTTTAGGCCATCAATGTGTGTGAAGTATTCTGCAATGACAAAAAAAGTGCTTAATGGGAAGGCAAAGTCTAGAAAGTGTAGAAAATCTAGAGAAAAAATGTCCAACCATAGTTCATAACACAACACATAATTTCTGCCATGACAGGTTGAAGGATCTTCGGCCTCTGCTAGTGTTTATCAGTGTCACAAATGAATGAACTCATCAATGATGAATTCATCAGTTCAACAATTCAGAAATATTGGAGTTATCTTGCGCTTGGCAGTGTTGTTATGAATGTGTATCTGAATGTCTGAAATGTGTGCCGCATTCTGAGTGTGTTCAGTGCCGCCCATGTTAAAGCCAAAGTGTCATTAGATATTCAAAGCAGCTCCAGTCTTAGGAGACATATCTATTCCTCTTCCTCGCTCTCTCTCTTTCCGTCTCCTGAGCATCCTATCCACTCCATATAAACTATTCATTGAGCTTTGTCTTATCAGCCATAGCTCATCTCTGTGGAGATGCAAATATAGAAAAAACATGTGAGCTATTTTTCTATCTGTCTTTCTGAACTTGAGCCAATGGCCAAAGAGTTTCGGCTTTGATTCACAAAGAGTGCATTAGTGCCGCCCACTTTTTCAGTGGCGTTTGTTCCGAAAATATTTTTCCCATTAGTTTTTCCCATATGAATCATAAACTGATTTTGAAGCAAAAAAGTAAATGAAAATCAGACACAAAGACAAAGGCACAGTACAAGACTCTGAACTTAATGGCTTTAAAGAACTACAATTCCATGAAACATCAACAAACGTGAATTGAATTAAAAATGATGGAGAAATATAAACATATTATTTTAAAATGATTGGTTGTATCTTGTGTTTTGGAAGACTCAATTATGTCTTTTTTGGCACTTCATTGGAATGGGCGGAGCTAAAGATCTCTTTTAGTGCACTTTGCTCGCTGCGACTCTGATTGGTGGAATGTTCTGTACAGCATCATGGGTAATGTAGTTTTTACAAATACATATGCTAATTAATGCGAATAGATGGGTTCAACAAAAGCATATACAATCAATTAAAAACTGGCCTGTGACTTCTAATACATGGAAATGTATTAGAAAAGAGAAAGTAATAAAAGAAAAAGAAAGAAAGAAAGAAAGAATGAAAGAAAGAGAAAGAAAATCAACTGTACTTTAATTGAAAACTTACACAGCTTAAGTCTGAAATTCTGCCCTAGCACCACCCATTCCTTTTAGTAGACCTTTCTAGCTTCAAAACACGAAACTAATTGCTAACATATTTGGAGAGGGTATTTTTCTACATTTCTATACTTTTTCCAAATACACTCCTATCTTCAAATGCAATCCAGCAGTCCTATTCTTAATCCAGAAACCTTCATGCATGTTTGCAAGCACACCGTCTGCACTCAACACATTTGTCGACTGGTTCCTCGTCCCAGATGTTTGTGCTCTCTCTGAGTTTGCTTGCGCGGCTGGAAGCTGTATTAAGTATTAAATGTTTATAAGTCTGTGTCTGGTTGAGACTGTGCTGGTTTGCTCTCTCTCTCCTTGTTTGGCACGCGACTGTAGACGTAGGAATCAACTGCATAACAGTTCTACTAGTCTGCATGTAATGTGGAAAAATCAAGCCTAATGTATCATTTACACCACTTTATACACTGTGAAATGTAACACTTTGATTCAGCTGATCTATCTATCTAGCTAAAGTTAGCATGTAGCTAGCTAGCAGGAATTACATGGCAGCATAAGAAAAACAGCACATCCTTATTCTAGGATTATTTTGCAGTATTATTTTGCACTTCCATACTTTAGTTTTAGGGACTATGGGCCAGTTTTACTAAACAGGGCAAATTAGCGCAAGAGCACAATTCCAAAACAGCACTGATCTAATTTACATATCAACCAACGCAATATACCAAGTGCAGCACAAATTAGCGTAGTCGCGAATAAACAATAAAGAAATAAATAAGCCATAGTGCGTTGAAAAGAACCGAAGGCCAAAAAATGAAGGGTTGCAACAGTTTTGATAGAGCTGGTATTGCGTGACTCCTAGATGAGGGTTCTAAGTCGTCTTTTATTTCCTGAAGCAAATTAAAAATAACATGCCTTGGCAAACGAAATGTTTGGATAATGTGTTCTTTCCAAATAAATTAATACGCTCTCTTTTCTCTGCGGTGCCTCCTCCTAGCAACAAATTGCATCCATTTTAAGTGCAAAATAGTTTAAGACATGCTTTTTTTGGGGCGTTAAATGGCGCAAATGCCAGTAATTTGACGAGCACAAACGTTAGTAAATTTCGTTGCATGATTCATTTGAATACTCTCCTCCCATATATTTTGCGTCTGAAAGGGAAAGTCCTAGAAATGCATATTCAATAAGGTCAGGTGCAAAAATAACTGTATCCACGCCTTTTCAGCGGTAATTCTTTACTGCGCATCTTTAGTAAAACCTGACAGTACTATTTTAACACCAAAAGATGTTTGCGCTGGCGCAAGCTGTTAGTAAAACTGGCCCTATATCTTCTATATCTTCTACTTCATGAATTTTCCTAATTGACTATAAAAATGTCCTTAATATTTGTATTGCATGGTAATAATTTATAAAAGGCTCTTAAAATCATGCTATATTGTAGTGTACGCTGATGCACATACTGCTTGATATATCCGAGCAAACTACACAGTAAAATGTGACAACTTTTTCCTGCTTCATCAAACACTTACAAATGGCTTTTTTAAATATAACCTAATGTTATCAGGTTAGTTTATTAATAATAATTAATATTTTTGAGTTTAAAACATTATAATAATAAAAACAGTTTTAAACTATTTAAATGAATTGCTGCTTGTTTCTTGACATTCAGTCTCACTAATCATGGATAAAGTAACCCGAGGGAGGCACTGCACCGCAGTCATTTGGACCCAGAGATCTCCAGTAAACCTCTCGCCTGAGGATGGCCAGAGTTCAGCTGAACACGAGAGTTCACTGACAGCACAACAGAAGATATTTTGAAGAATGTTGATAATCAAACGGTTGCTGGCATGGCCGTAGACAGGGTTTGAAAATTAGTGAGTTGTGGGGAGGGGTTAAGAATTGTGTTATAATAACCCCACAACTCATTATGTACACTAAACACTTTAAAAGAGACAGACATATTGATGTTTGTGAAAGACGTTTTCTCTATTTTGGAGGGATGAACATTGTTAAATTATACCAGATTTATTGCATCACAATTTGTTAATACTTTACTATAGGTTAGAGGTAGATAATTTTATCAGTTGTTTATTGTTAATGCAACAATACATATTACTGTTAGAGTTTTTGTTAATAATTATTACTACATACAGTAGGTGATAACTTTGTTTAGTGTTCTTATAAATATTTTTTAGCATAACTGTGAAAATGTAGCTACTATACTGAATGAAATGGTGTAGACTTCATCATGGCTAGAGTTTTCATATTTCATTTTATTCTGTAACTTACTTGTTCTACAGATCTGTGTACTAATGTTAAATGCTACTGTTTTGGGTAGCGTTGATAACTTTTCTGACAGATAATATCATGATGTTTTTTGTGCTTGCCTTACCGAATGTGCTATCCTGTCAGCAATAACCTGTCCATGGGCTTTTTTGATAACTCAGTTTAAATGCCGGCGATGCATTGCTGTCAGATATTGCTATAAAAACCTAAAAATAAAAATAAACTGAAATTAGTTAAAATCTTTTATAAATAAGATAAAGATATCGCTAATCCTTAACTGCAACTTCCTACTTTATTAACTTTGAAAGTGGCAAATTAAAGACAAGTCCAAAGACGCTTATAATAGCTGGATCTGGCAACATGCACCCTCACACACAACTCTCTCAAGCCTCGATTACTCCGCCAGCATCTCGCAGCAATCATTTTCATACCGCGGACGCTAAACATTCTTGCAAACTGTCTAAACTGAATTATACATGCAGACACTCATATAAAAGCAAATTAGTCATTCAGAGAACAAATTTTATTTTTGAGCATTAAAAAGTTACTTTGGTGACCTCACAGCTGGCGATGGCCATGGTTGTCAGAAGTCTATGGAAGTCAGTGGCTACCAGCAACTGATTGGTTATCAGCATTCTTCAAAATATCTTTTTTTGAGCTCAACAGAAGAAAGAAACTAATGGGGAGTCAATAGGGAGTAACCAGATCGTAAGAATGAGTGATTGTGAAGTACACATTGGTTTAGATTTTAGATCAGGGGTGTTTTAGTTTGATTTTAAGCATGGATTCCTGTTTATCTAAGAAACAACTGGAAATCAGAGCAGTGAAATGTGAAACATCTTGGACATATTTTTACTTCTTAAATGTCTATTTCCAGTATCTGAGTAGCACTGCTGTTGTGTCCTCATTTGTTAACAGTCAGGCTTATTCTATAATTTCTCCTGTTTTGTCTCCTCTCTCCTCTGGCCTGCTCAGTATTCTGCTCTTGTCCTGTGTTGAGTGATTTTGCTCAGACACGTCTAGCTCTAGGTAAAGGGTCCCCAGAGAGCGCGCTCTCAACCCCTGGGTCGCCGCATCATGAATACATTATGATCCCTCCGTTTTCATTCGGTTGCCACGACAGCACTTTTTGAGCCAGCGGCCAATGAAGATGGCATCAATACCGCCTCACTTCTGGTCCTCAATCAGACGGCAGACTCTATAGCTTTTCCATTGTAATTTTAACAGCGTTTGCATGCTGTGGGTCAATAAGGGAACGGCTGTACTTCTGTATCTCCGTTCCTACCTTCAAGAGACCTGCTTTGTTTACAATCTGCTTTCAATTGTCTTTTTTTCGGCGTATGTATAAAACATGGCGCCTCAGGTAGAGGATGTTGTCCTGTAAATGGCCAGCGTGTGCACGCTCCGAACACTTCACTGAGCAATCTGTCAGCATGTCAGCAACACACGTTTTGTAAAAAGCTTCCAGTGGGAGCCAGGGGAAAAGATCGCTCCTGCCAGACCAGAGAGGAAATGCTCCCCCCTCTCTCTCTCATTCTGGTGGGTTTTCTAATGCTCGTATGTTCAGCCCAGAGCCGTCTCTCACCTCCTCCCCTGAACTTCAGAAATTTGAACTGCGAGACCCTTGGGTGACTTCCAGCTCTTTCCTTTTTCTTCTTTTTCTGTTACTTCTTCCTCTCTCGCTCGGATGAAATGGTGGAGATATATTGTAGCCGGTCCCCAAGCGGTTTTCTCTAATACCTGAGTTTCTATAGAAACTGGAAATTACTGGCAGGATCCTTCAGGGACTGTTTTATCCGCAGCAGGATGATGGAGGCCAGAGCGTGATGGAGGTGAACACGCAGCTGAAATGAAGGAACGTCTGAGTGACGGGGGCCGTTGGGCTTTGGCTCGTCTGTGGGTGGGGAGTCTTCACGTGAAGGGCTCTTGTTTAATAAACTTTCAGCACGGTATCATGGGTAGACAGCTCCACAAATACCCGTGTGTGTTGCCTTTTGTCTGAGCGGTAGCTTTGTGTGTTTCTGCAAATTTGATTTTTCAAACTGTCTTTTTTCCACTGTCACAGCCTTCTCCACCCCCTCTCCCATGTCTTCTGCCTCTTAGTATGCTGTCGTTTTTCTCAATCCGTTTACTTCTCTCTTCCTCTTTTCCTCCCTCACCTCAGCAGTGTTTTGTTGTTGTTGTTGTTTTGCAGGTTTGTCTCGCTGCACAACAGCAGTAGTTTGTTTAGGTGCAGTGCATGTCTGGACCGCTGCTGAGTCTTGACTCAGAACAGTTCTTGCGGCGTCAGTGAATGCTGCTGTATTTAACAACAGCTGTATTAATAGACTGATCTTATCCTTGCAGAGGGTTCATGCTTTTGTCAGTACATTGGGGAAGTCGTGGCCTTGGGGAAGTAGTGGCCTAATGGTTAGAGAGTCGGACTCGTAACCCAAAGGTTGGGGGTTCAG
>NW_015554865.1:94899-113262 GCF_001515605.1 Sinocyclocheilus anshuiensis
CCTAATGGTTAGAGAGTCGGACTCGTAACCCAAAGGTTGCGGGTTCGAGTCTCGTACCGGCAGGGATTGTGGGTGGGGATGTACAGCGATGTACAGCGCTCTCTCCCTCCTTCAATACCACGACTGAGGTTCCCTTGAGCATGGCACCGAACCCCCAACTGCTCCCCAGGCGCCGCAGCAAAAAAATGGCTGCCCACTGCTCCGGGTGTGTGTTCACGGTGTGTGTGTGTGTTCACTGCTGTGTGTGTGCACTTTGGATGGGATAAATGCAGAGCACTAATTCTGAGTATGGGTCACCATACTTGGCCACATGTCACGTCACTTCACATAAGTTTGTCTTTCATATCATTGCTGTAACCCGGGGGGTACACATAGCAAAACAGACCTAGAACTTCAGATTTTGGAGGACCTGGCTGTAATTTTCAAGCAATCCTGAGGACATTAGCCGTGTCCCAATTCATGAGCTGCATCCTTTGAAGACTGTAAATGTCACAGTAGTGCGACAAAGTCTGTCCTATTTCGAAAGCTCCTTCAGAAGCGACCTCGAAGTGCATCCCTTGTTTCCCAAGCCATGAAGGATACAAAAAATTGATCCTTTTTGGCCCTGATCTTGGAGGACCACTTTCCTACAAAGTTAAGTTCCATCCCTAATCAGACACACCTGCCTGTTATTTTCAAGCAATCCTGAGGACATGAGCTGTGTCCCAATTCAGGGGCTGCATCCTTTGAAGGTTGTATTCAAAGACTGAATACGTCACAGCAGAGCGACGAAGGCTGTCCCAATTCAAAGGCTCCTTCAAACGCTAACTCAAAATGCCTCCTTTGTTTCCCGAGCCATGAAAGATACAAGGGATGGATCCTTCACAACCCGGATCTTAGAGGATCTCTGTCCTACAAAGTTTAGTGCCATCCCTAATCAGACACACCTACCTGTAACTTTTAAGCAATCCTGAAGCAATCCACAGACATAAGCTATGTCCCAATCCAGAGGCTGCATCCTTCAAAGGCTGCATTCGAAGACTGAATGCATCTCAGTGGCGTGACAAAGGCTGTCCAAAATCAAAAACTCCTTTAAATACGGCATTGATTTGCATTGTTTGCTTCCAGAGCCATGAAGGATACAAAACATGCATCCTTCGTGGCCCAGACTATTCCAAGATTCACTGTGTGCCGGTAATGACAGGATTGTTTTCAGAGAAAATGGTAGATTTACACTTTAAAATGTAGTCGAATATCTAATGTTACAAAAACGGCTTAAAAGCCATTTTAATTTCGACTTATATCTTATAGATCATACTTTTTATTATGTACATAAATAGACCAAGGTGAACATATGAAGAGTAGATGCAAAAGCCTCTAAGTGCCATTTGAAATTTTCACCTAAAATTAGCATTTTATCAGACTCCTATGTGTAGGTTCAGTAATTTCACTTTAATAGCAATGAATAGTTTGTTTTCATTGCCATTAAAGTGAAATAACTGAATATAAACATAGGAGCCTAAGAAAAATGCTGATTTTAGAATAAATTTTCAGACAGAACTCTTCCTATTTAGACAGATTGTGAACCCCGTTTTGGATGCAGCCCCTGAATTGGGACACGGTTACAGGTTAGATTTTTCAGGTGTGTTTCATTAGGGATGGAGCTAAACTTTGCAGCACAGTGGCCCTCTACGACTGGAGTTGGCCGTCCTTGATCTAGTCCATTTCCGCACCCTTAGGACCAAGAACGTGACCAACGGTGGTTGGTTGAGGACAGAACATGCTTCATTTATTTTGGCTTTCCTTTCAAACACTGAGACATGCTGAGTAGCCACTCGAATTCTTGCAAATTCTTTGTAATGTTGAAGATATTTTGCCGACTTGTAGTTGAGGTCATGTATAGTTCTTCAAAGACCCAGCCAAGATCCAGAACTATGCTTTTTACAATTTGAGACCCAGATCAACAGGTTTTAAGATTGTGACCACTAGTCCTCTATTGGAAAATTGGGTCCATTTGGGACTAGTCTTATGTAGCCAGACCTTCAGACTGACAGCAGAAGGTCTGGGCTCCATAGCAGCTTTCATTGGCAAGGAGCGCCCAAGAGGCCGTATGACAGACAAAAACAAAGTAAAGCAGAAATCACAGCTTGGTTTGTTCAGTGTCATGTTTAGGAGTGTGAAAATATAAAGTCGGTGTCCCTACAATAAAAGATCAGCATGCAACTAATAAATCATTCATTCAAGAATGTCATCTTCGGTCTTCAAGAATCTAGGCTGTGAACTTTCATATACAGACTCCAGCAGTCCGTGGGTGTGACATCTGAAGCTGAGAGTAGGTTCAAGTAGACAGAATTTTGAAGAATGATGCTATTAGTCTTTTTTTCTCCATGCTGTGTAAAGAATGGAAACTTCAAGAAGCATTCAAGCTTCTTTTCAAGTGTTCTCTTAAAAATAAAGGTTATTTATTGCCATCACTGGTTCCATGAAGAAACTTTAACATCCAAGGAATCTTTCCATTGCACAAAATGTACTTTATAGTGGGAAAAGGTGCTTTATATTTTTTAAATGATCATCACACTAAGGTTCTTTTAAAAACCATTCACTCAAAGGTTCTTTGGAGAACCAAAAAGCATTCTTCTATGGCATCACTGCAAAAACTCCCTTTTGGAACCTTTATTTTTAAGAATGTGAAGTCATAAAATAGCTTTCTATAAGGAACAAAGAATTTGTAACTGCTATGGATCATTGAACTGGATCAGTTCAATTCGTGTACAAATAATTGATTTGTGAATTGGATCAACCAATTCATAGAAATTTTTCCCCCTCATGAACAAAGAGTATGGACAACTTTTATGATGCTCAAAAAGCTTCCACAGGCTAGAGGTTGAATTTTTAGAAGTGCATAGAAACTTAGGCCCAATCCCAATTCTATTTTATACCCCTTTCCCTTCCCCTACCCCTCCGACAACACATCCAGGAGAAACGAAACTTGTCAACGCTGCCCCAAGACTTTTATTAATAACAGTTTAAATACTGAATCGCTACATTAGATTTGCCAGCCACGAGAGGATAAAATCGCTGTTTTTGAAGTAAACTCACTCTAAAAAGAGAAACGGACAGACTTTCATCTCTCTCTCTTTCTCGAATTGGCAATATTTGAGAAAAGGGTTTAGTGATTTCTAATTATTGGGGGGACTAGCCCCCCTCAATGTCTACGGTGGTTATCGCCCTGATCAGACATGAAAATATGTTGTGGCACTATCGTGCAGTCTATAATGATATGACGTTAGCAAATATAAGCGATTTTTTTGCAAACATTTCTTTGAGTAACATGACCGTAAAAATGAACTCACGATTGAATATAACATAAAACAAATTATTACTTTTCGTTAAAATCTTTATTAATGCCAAAAATGTTACATTTTGTAACATTTACAATGTTTACATCTTACATTTATGTGTCTTTTTGTTCGCTCGGGCAGCCATGTTGCCGCTGAAGCCGGTTTACGCTGAGATAATTCATACCCCTTCGTTTGAAGTGTGGTCCCGAAAAATCTTCGTTTGAAGGGCTGTCTGGCCCTTCCCCTACCCCTACCCCTCCAACCAAAAGAGACTCGAGACACCCCTAACCCTTCACGTGAACGCGCGAAACGGAGGGGTAGGGGAAAGGCTAAGGGGTAGAATTGGGATTGGGCCTTATTCTTTGTTTTCATTGTCTTGCCTGTTGTTTGTCTGTACTTCTGAGGAATAAGGGAGGGAGAGATGAATATGACTGTGGAGAAACAGAGATGTTTGTTCATCTGGAGTGGATTAGAGTGTGTGCAATAAAAGAGACAGAGAGAAAATCTGCAGTTAAAAAGACCAAAGCAGAGCGTCAGTGTGTGGGTCAGGTTTTCCCCACATTGTAGGTACTGAATGTCCCCTCAAGGATAATAAAACCTGAAATCAGCTAGGTTACGGGGAGCAGCCAACAGTCCCCTTGAGGAAAACGTCTTAATAAACATACTAAATAACGTCTTAATGAAAATGTAAAAGTGCAGAAAGGTTTTTGTAAGGCTTAGGTTTTGGCTGTAGAGGTAGAGGACAGAAAACATACGATCAAAACAATAGAAGTCAGTGGAATTTCCTCAACATGATATCAAAATTGTGTCTACTGCTAAAAAAAATAAAACCTTAAAAAGTGCAGTAAGTGATTTTTTTATAAATGCTGTTGATATTTGGAATCACCAAAACAGACACGCCCCTACCCAAAAGGGTCACGCCCCTATCTTGATAGCTCCACCTCCAAATGAATGAACACACTATGCAACACTATGCAACACAGGCACCTCCCCCATCACGAATGGACACGCCCCTTACTTTTGACTGGCTAAGTGTGTTTTGGTGCTCGGTCCGATCCAGTGTTTCTCAGAAATCCCTTACTGCACAAGTATACTTTTTAAAAAGAGCATATTATAGCAATTATATACTTTCAAAGTACATACTTGCATAATATATTATTTCAGAACTACTTATCACAACTTATTTGCATTTAAGTGGTACTAAATTAGCTTTGACATCTTGAAAGTAAAATGTTAAACATTTGAGTGCTTTCTCGATCCTTTTAATAGCACTTTAGCACAGCTGTGTATCTAACATTGGCATCATTTATAATGCACCTGATAAATATTTAAAGTGTATGACTGCTTGATGCATTAAAAAATAAATTGCATTTCATTCTTGCATTAACGCTCTTCAATTTTTATTGTTATTTCTACTTACATGCACTTTAATAAAACTAAGTTCTGAAATATATTTTATTTGAAATGTCAAAATAATACCCATTATCCATCCATCCATTCTCCAAACCACTTCTCGGATGCATCATATGCATGTTAATACAATCTCATATTAAAATGGCACTTCTTTTAACTATTATTCAATTACTGTATTATTTTTATTAGTCACTTTTTTTTCAGACCATTAGTCATCAAATGCTCAGTGAACTTAAGGTCAACATTAATTTAAGCAAACTCAGGCACTGCCTCTCATACATCCTCAGAAAACACATCACTGCCATTTGTGTGATCTTGGACGAGGGGTTCTGCCCACCTTTGTCCAAATCTAATCATTAATGAATGCAGTGTGTGTGTGTGTGTGTGTGTGTGTAACATCTGGAGAAGACAAAAGCTGAAACAAATCCATCATTAGGATGTTTTTAACTAAAATATGAGTCCATAACCCATAATAACACTTCCTCCAGTGAAAAAGGCATCTGGTGTGAATCAGGAGAGAAATCTGCACAGATCAAGCAGTGTGCAACGGTTTAAATGTAAAATACTTTGATGATCGATTTGTTTGTTACAAACACGCAGATTTTGGCCTCACGAGATATTAATTGCTGGACTGGAGTGGTTTGGATTACTTGTGGATTATTGTGATGTTTTTATCAGCTGTTTAGACTCTCATTCTGACGGCACCCATTCACTGCACAGGATTCCCATATGTTGTTATGGGAAATTCACACATTTACTGCGTATAGGTTTCATGTTAATTGACTACAAGTACCTAATATGTTATTACAATGCACCAGCACGTATGTACATGATAGGTATATTGTATAAAATGGTTAAGGACATAGTAGCTAAGAACATATAATATAAACTGTGACTGTCACATTTACCAATGTTAGGTGAATTTTTCACAGGAAATGTTGCTTGGTTTGAAAGTGATTTCTGTGGTGCTTCATTCATCTCCTTTTTTTTTTCTAAATAAGCATTCAATATTAAGCAGAACATAAGTATTTGACATTGCAAAAGCAAAACCAGAGCAAACTTACCCCTTATTGGTGCCCCTTTAGAGCTCCTTTAGAGCAATAAATGCTGTCACACACTGTTTGCCATTTTGAAGTTGTGGAAACAAGACATGCTGGGAAATGTGTTTGGTGTGAAACAGACATATGAACTGCTATGAGCAGTTGGAGTTTGTTTGGCTCATCCATCTGCTTTTTTTTTTTATTTGGCCGCCTGTCTTGGTTGTAGTCAAGTGCAGACTGTTGTATACGGCTGCTCAGCTCAGGGTGAATCAGTGAAGTGGGTCGTGTCGGGCTCTGCTGGGGGACAGATTGGCCTCCCCCCGGTGGACCGTGGGGGACAGAGACCCAGCCAAGGCCCCGGGGAGAGCCGCCTTCCTGTTTGCTCACTCATACCTGACCTGCTCAACAGCACTTCCACTCCCGAGACGAGCCCGAGGACGAGCTGCATGTCGCAGGAAAGAGTTGATACAAAGACCCTGATGAACCGTGATACAGCCAAGAGAAGAAGACAGGATTAAGTAGGGCTGGGCGGTAACCAGTAATATCGAGATAGCGATAAAATTTAGGTTGAAAATGATGATAAGATCTGTATATTTTTGCTTGATCTGGATTAATCTAACAGCAGAAATAAATGAGACGGTAGTGTCTCATATAGCTGAATGTTCTGTGTGTCTCTGTAGTTTCATCTGATACACAAACTCAAACTCATGTGCTGCTCACAGTGTTTCAGTGCCTGCATCTCAATATATGAGGACATGAACTTCATCTCCAGAGCTGCTCTCAGAGTCACTTCAGCAGCTTCACACCATTTCATTTGAGAAAAACTACCATCAAATACACACTGAGACTCAAGACCAGGGGTGTCCAAACTCGGTCCTGGAGGGCCGGTGTCCTGCAGAGTTTAGCTCCAACCAGCTCCAAAACACCTGCCTGGAAGTTTCTAGCAAGCCTAGTAAGAGCTTGATTAGCTGGTTCAGGTGTGTTTGATTAGGGTTGGAGCTAAAATCTACAGGACACCAGGGCTGTGTCCGAAATCGCCCCCTATACCCTCATTCACTATTCCCTACATTAGGTCACTAATTCAGTTCACTAGAAGGAGTGAATGAAAACGAGTAGTGAATTCGGACACTGAGTGCACCGGAAGGAATGCCACTTTTGCATAGTTTGTGCTTGCTGTTTATTAATCATTTGAAACTAGCAAACTAGCAGCTCCAGTAGTAAGATTAAAGGATTTATCTTGAACTCTGTCACGGAAATTATGTATAAACCCTAATCAAACAATTTAATAATCAATTTACAATGAATTTATGTACTTTATGCTGTACGCCATGGATGAGCGCTTTGTAAAAATGAACGGATTGATTATTCAGCTGCGGGCGCCATCTTCTGGCGAGATGCGGGAATTCATTCGGCGCGTGACTCTCACGGTGCATTATGGGCATTCTCTAGCCGTTGAGCGTGCACCAGTTGTACACTCGTTTTTGCAGTGCATTGTGGGATTGAATGAGTGCACTCGAGAACGTCCACTATGGTTTCGGACACCACTAAAAATGGCTGTTCCCTCAAATAGTGCCCTATTTAAGGGTATAGGGGGCGATTTCGGACACAGCCCAGCCCTCCAGGACCGAGTTTGGACACCCCTGCTCAAGACCTTCATGAGAAACCACCAAAATAAAAGTTTGGATTAAATTAAAGAAAATATGACAGAAATGTATTACTATTGTATAGTAAAACATACTTTTCAAATAACAATAACATATATGATATTCCTTATGTGACCTGTGCTGGCAAAAGGAGTCATAATGAGCAAATATTAAAGAATGAGTTATTTATTTTTACACTTTACATTAAAAGACCTTCAAAATTATGTATGATTTGTTGGAATCGGACGAAAAATGCCTGAGCTACACCCATTTGAAGTCGATAGAGTCAGCAAAGTCAGTTCTGAGAAAAATCAAGTTGAAGTTTTCTGAAGGTTCCAAAGCAAAATCACCAGCAACGTTGAATTACTTCCTCCAATTCCTTTTTTAATATTGATCACTATATTAATAATCACAATATAGCCATTTTATTTTATATTTGTTATTAAAAATAAAAACAGATGCAAAAACAACAACAGTAGAACAAATATAAGAAAGAAACAAATAGGCCTCCATTACTTTTTTCATTTTACATCTAAACAAAAGCATTCAAGTAAGAAAAACACATAATCAAATGTGAAAATTACTTCAGTGTGCTCATTACAAATAAATTGATTATGGAAAACACGAAATTTAGGAAAAAAATAAATACAATGGATTTCATGGAGCCCTAGATACTCCTCTGTGGAGTTTAATTGTGAACAAACAAGTTATGTTTACATTCATTATCAAGATCTAACAAACATGTGGAAAGCATTTCCTTCCCCATTAATGATAAATGAATATCATAGTACATATTGATGTTGTGTAATATGAAAACACACACACACACACACATACATATACAGAGTTTTGGCATGAAACTCTAGATGGCGCAGTCCGATAGGTCTAACTCAATCTGACCTAATGACATCATTATCACATGGCACAGCTGATTGGTTCTCTCCTGTATCGGTAGCCAATGAGCTCGCTGCTCAACGTTCAAATATATGACTAGTGCTTGCCGTAGCAGTTGCAGCTTGCTTCAGAAACCCTCCACCTTCCCCAGCTCCACCTGTATAGGTCTACTACGAGGTGATTCATGTATGCTATATGGGGATATTTCATGCATGTTATATTTGCAGCAGCAATATTTTCTTACATGCTCACGGCAGCATGTTGTGGATGTATTGGCAGTAGCAAGTCTCGGCACTTGCTCTGCCGCAGCAGCAGTGTAGCAGATCTATTTCGCCAAGACCAAATACATTAAAGGGGTCATATGATGCGATTTCAAGTTTTCCTTTCTCTTTGGAGAGTTACAAGCTGATTGTGCACAGATAAGATCCCTGAAGTTGCAAAGACTAAAGTCTCAAAACCAAAGAGATATTCTTTATCAAAGTTAAGACTCTGCCACGCCCCCCTAAAACGGCTCGTTCTAACACGCCCCCACATATCTACCTCACTATGTGGAAATATTTGCATAATGCCGCCCAAATGTTCACGCAAAGAAAGAAGGCGTGGTTTCAGTAACCGCAGTTAGTGTTGAAGCAGCATGTCAGGGAGACGCTGTGTGTTTCTAGGCAGAGGCAGGGCATAGAGGACCTACAATAATGTACAGTATTTGAAAAATAATGTGTTTTTTGAACATTAAAGCATGTCAACATATTCTGTTACACCAAATACACAAAATAATGATCTTTAAAAAAGCATCATATGACCCCTTTAACATTGTCATGTACATTACCATGCCAATCCCTCCGAGAGTTGTCATGACAGAAATATATATATATGATTGTCCTATGAACAACAGTCAATAAAAATCTCTGCACTCAGCTTTCAAAATTATATTTTTCAATTTTTCATTTGAGGCAATGCAAATGCATTTTGATCAATATAAGGCTTTGGGAGTCTTCTTAGTCTTAGGTTCTTGATAATTTTTCCTCGCACAGTAAATCTGGAGAACAGAAGGAGTGACTGTCCTAGTTTTCACGCCCCTATCTGTCATTTGTCTGGTCTTTCTGGGTGTCCACCTGTGCGGTGTGATTTCTGGGACACTGACCAAGTGTTAGTGCGTGTGCTGGGGCACATGGGTAAACGTGGACAGACTTGCTGCTGCTCTCCTGTGGTGGACAGGAAGCTGTGGATGTCAGACGCCAGAGCTCTGATCTCACAATACCCTTGTGAAAAAGATAAAGTCTGCTTTATTGTATTGCATGTGCACTTGTAAGTGCTAACCTCCAGTTGTTACCTTAAAGAGCTATTTATATCTGATTTAACCCATAAAGATTAGACTTGCTGGTATAAATGAATGCATATAGGTTGGTTCAGTGATGTTAAATCATATTTTGACTTGAATAAAACCAGTTCATTTAGATGTTATCATTTTGGGGTTACCACTTTTCTTTTTAATTAAAATACTGTGTAATTAAAATCTTAAAAGTATATTTTACTTGCAGATATTTTAATAAAATAACAGCCCACCAATGTGCACTTAAAGAGATTTATTTAAAGAGGAAAGGTGCACTTTGTAATAATGTCAATGTTTTACTTTAAGGTACATTTTAAACCATGCTTTAATAATCTTTTGTAATGCTTTAAAGAATTACACTTATTTTGATATGTTGACTAACATACTAAAGCACAGTAAAGTACTTGCTTATGATTTAGTGTGTTATTTAATAATGCTAAGTTAATATATTTTAAATGTACTAAATTTGTACTAAATGCAAATCATTACAAATGTGTAAGGACATATGTGTTAATAGAATCAACTTTTTTATTTAGCATATTTTTGTTTATTATAAATGCTTGTCAGTACATTTAGCAGTACACTTTAACCATATTTCAATATAATAGAATTATGCCATTACATATAAAAACACACTTAAGTCCTACTTAAGTCTTACAAAAACCAGTCTTAAGTTCAACTCATAGCATTGAAATATATATATATATATATATATATATATATATATTATCCATCACTGCTTTCATATTCAGGTCTCATAAAATAGGTAGAAAATATTTACTATTTTACTGGTTTACTGGTATGGGAACAAACTCTTTTCTAGTGATGTTTGGCTAGATGATGTTTTTCTCAACGGTCCGGGAATTTAGGTCAGCATGATGCAATCACAGCTGAAGAGTAAGTAACCGGCCTCCTAAACACGATTAAACCGTCTTAGCCGTAGCCTGTTGAAATGATGATGGATGGAGATATGAGGAGGAGGCCTTTAGCTGAGCTTTTAAGTGAAAAACATCAATGTATTCTATTATAATACAACTAAAGGAGCCTTTTGAATTTTGAAACCTTATGTTTAAAGAATATTCCAGGTTAAATAAAGTTTCAAACTCTTGAGGTGGCCAGTGTGGAGCACACTCACTTACGCCATATTTTATATGAGCCCACTTCATTGGTGACACAGATTTCGGCTCAGATTTAAACTAAGTTTAGAATTATGGTATCTGAAGTGGCAAATCAAATTTTAGGGGAGGTCAGGGCTACCCAAAGCCGCCCATCTGGACACTTCCTCTTAGGAAAGTATGTCGAGGACACCTACAGATTCCACATTCTACATTCTTCAGATAGGTAATGCCTGATTTGAGCACAATTACTCATATATGACTTATGCGTGATACCAGGAGTATACAGAGAAGGAATGTGACTGTAAGGCATTCTGCAAAAAATGTAGGCAAAAATGCAAAAAAAAAAATTATAATAAGGCAAAAACTTTCTAGCTCCATTTCCTTTTGCACTTGTATTTTTTATTTTTTTTACAAACTGTTCATCATCACCCTCACAGCTCATAACATAATCCTCTGTACAGAGACATTTCCCTTTTAACATGTTTTCATGTCATTTCTTCCTGTCTGCTTCTTTCTTTAGAGTGACCACACCAGTGGGTATATTAGCAATCTGCAGTGTACAGTGCCTTGAGAAAGTGTTCACTACTTACATTTGAGCTAAACTTCTAAATGTTAACAGAAAAAAAAAAAAAAAAAGGACAGTCTGGTAATTATTCAACACCTTTTTACATAGTTGTTTACCAGCAATAAATAATTCCCCAAATTATGTTATAATGGTTCATCTTTATAGAAACCATCATAATTCCTTACATTATACACAGAAAAAGAGCGAGAGAAAAATAAATAAAGAAAAAACTCTGAATTTGTTAGTCAAATTTATTAGTTTGTTTCAAATTATATTTATGGTTTGGTTAAACCAAAATTGTTGGTTCTACCATAAAATTTACACTCATACAAAGTTAAAATATTCTTTATTATAAAAAGACAATTTTTATCTTTAAACACAAACCAAAATGTTACTTAATTTAGGTCAACATAATATATTAATATTTATTCATTTGCTGTGATATTTTGATAACTTCATTTCACCATAAATAAAAGCTAAATTAGTTATTATATGAAAGTAGAATTTTTGATGAAGACAAAAAGTTAAAAGGGTAAAGATAAAACTAGAAACATTTTGTTATTTAATGCTTAAGTTTACGTACTAATACAGACAGGAATATTGTCTTTGAAAGACCTTAATGTTTAATGTGATTTTTTTATATACAGTATATACATCATTTTTTCTTTTATGTACTATAATGTGGCTAAACAATGATAAAACTGAGGTGATTCTCGTTGGTCCCTCTAAAACTAGAAATTCTGTTGCTGGGAACTTAGAAAACCTCACTCCATATGTTAAGTCTCATGTAAAAAATCTAGGTGTTATCTTTGACTCTGAGCTTTGTCTTGAAAAACAAATTAGCTCAGTTGTTAAAAATAGTTATTATCAGCTGAGGATCATCTCAAAGCTTAAATCAACACTTTCCTTTCAAGATCTGGAAAAAGTAATTCATGCTTTTATCACATCACGCCTGGATTATTGTAATTCGTTATATGTTGGTCTTCCACAATCTTCATTGGCACGGCTGCAGATGGTTCAGAACGCGGCGGCTAGATTGTTAACCGGCACCAAAAAACGCGAACATATTTCTCCAGTTTTAGCGTCCCTTCATTGGCTTCCTGTCTTTTTTTAGAATTCAGTTTAAGATTTTACTTATTGTTTTCAAAGCTCTTAATGGACAAGCCCCATCTTATATTTCTGATCTTATTTATTTGCATTCAACGCCGAAGTCTCTCAGATCCGCTAATAAAGCTCTATTACATGTCCCTCGGTCACGACTTAAATTAAAAGGAGACAGAGCCTTTGCAGTCGCTGCTCCACGTTTGTGGAATCAGTTGCCACCTGACATTAGGAGTGCTTCTTCTGTTTCTATTTTCAAGTCCAGACTTAAGACACATTTTTACTCTCTCGCCTTTCCGGGCTATTAATTGAATGTGAAACTGTTGTTATTGCCGATATTACAATTTTTTTTATTATTGTTTTTTAAATTTTACTTTATTTTAGAATTTACTGTGTTTTATTATTGGTTTTGTTCAGCACTTTGGTCAGTGTAACGCTGAATTTTAAATGTGCTCTATAAATAAAACTTACTTACTTACTTACTAATAGAAAACGAAACCATATGATTTTTAGTGCATTAAGGTTAGGGCCCCTAAATAGATCTAGACTGTCATGTTTAAAAGATAATTTATTTCACTGTTATTTTGTGTGTGTGAATCTTTTTCTGTGAATCACCTCTGAATATGAATGTGATATTATGGTGGAGCACCTTTATTTAACTGTTGGATGAAGCAACCGCAGCTATTCTGAACTATTAAAGTACATTATTCCATTTCCAAACACTCATAAAGCTGATGTCAAAAGTGTTTCCAGCTGTGCAGAGTGGTTGCTTTGAGAGCTACATACTGTACACTAAAAAATCCTGCACCAACGTCAGCCCATAAGATGGAGGTCTTCCTCTGTAGAAGTGGCAGGATGTTGGACAGTGATGCTCAGGAAGGCTTTGGCAGGCCAACAAAGACAGACCCTCATCTGTAGGGTGTAGGTTTTCAGGGCCAGCATCCCCTTTGGCAGGCACACAGAGGCCGCTGCAATGAGCCCAGGATGAGGACCCATGAGACTCTGGCTTTTATTTACTCAGGCAGCTAGCGTCCTGCACATTTCTCGACTGAGTGAAGGAAGGAAAAAACAAGACTAGTAAGAGAGACAAAAACATGCTGTCTTTTTACCCTGATCCCATCAGTCAGTGTTCACACTCTTGTCTGTGAGCACTAGACAATGCTGACATTGATCTTGAATCGTGTTAAATAGAGTGAGGTTTGCTGATCAGAAATACATTGCTTACGTATTTCATTGTATCACATTTGTGGTAACATTTTGTCTGAACATTGTTCATACTTTTAGTGCAGAATGTTCCAAACTGCACGGTCAATAGGACAGGCGGAATTATTCAGAATGTGTATCTTGGGCTGAGCTGCGCAAAGCTGTGTGTTTAGAGGAACAGCAGGTCAAACTGCATTGTTATCTGTTTCCTGAAGATATGCTGCCAAGGGTTAAGTGCTCATAAATGCATGTTACCGTGGCAGATCCTGAGGTAAAAACAATGGAAGAGACATGAATATGTGAGTAGGTTACTTGAAGATGTCTCATAAATCCTAGCTATTTCCCCTTGTTTTTCTCTTTCTCAGCACTGACTCTTGGCAGTTTATTGGTTGGCAATTCACTCCGTTATTTAAAGGGATATGGACAAAAGTTGGGTTGATGGGTTGTTTGAAAAACGAGTTGGTTTTAAATAAGGCCGGTATAATTAGGTTACATTATGTCCATCCGCCCCTGATCAGATGTGTTTCTTATGGATACATGGACACTAAGCATAGACCTTCATATAGTAAATCAACAGATATTAAACTAAATAGATGTCAAAACTATGATCTTTTATTTAGTTTAACAATAATCTTCTAAATGCAGTCCTGAATGCTCATGGGTTGATCCTTGATACGCATGCAAAAGTTCATAACTGAAATATTGTGGGTGCACAACATTCAACAGTTTGAGGCTTTTTATGCTGCATCTATTTTAAAAAGGTAATTTATCTGTTCTGACAGACACCTGGGAGTGGATATCACACTATAAAAATTCAGCACCAGACTCCAGAAAATATCAAGTATTTATATAAATAGCTACACATTTGATGGGGTGTACTTACTTTTTCACACCAGGCATTTTCAAGTCTGACAGTGATTGTCTTGGAATGTATTGTTCAAGGAATACAGAGAATTTGTACACAAATGACACTTTAATGACTGTGGTGGATGCATTAAATGCAAAGAGAATACGAGAATAAACCTTTTATTTTGTCATTCCCAGTGCTGACTATTAGCAACCTTTGAATTGATTGCACACATTGTTGGATAAATACTTCAAGTAAATCTCCACAACACATTAGAACCACTCATGCACAGAGCAAATGATTAAAAACATGACTGAACTTAGTATTAAAGTCAGGTTTATTTGAATAGGACACATAAGGATATACATTGTTTCAAAGCAGATTTAGGGAAAAGATTGCATACAAATAAGAACAGTTAAGCTCAAAGTCTTTTTTCTACAACATACTCTACTAATTTTCCTAAAAAAAGTCTTTGACTAATGCATAATTACTCTTTTTTGCTAAAAGAAATTAAGGCAGACATGCAAATCAAAAATATTTTCTGTAGGAACTGATGATAGTTTGAAAGACGAGCATACTTAGAGTAGCAGTAATTGTCAATAAACAAGCAAATACATACCAAAACTAATATAATTGTGAATGGAGAGATTTCTCACAAATACAATTTGTTAGAAGACAGACATATTGTTGCATCTGTGTACCACCAAACAGTAAAAAGGTAATGCACTCTGTCTTATCTTCTGGTTGTTTTTGACAGATGGAACTGATATAGAAGATGACCCATCCTGCTCTTGGCCTACATCGTCGCCATCTAGTAAAGACCACACTTCTCCAGGCCATGTCGATGACTATGAATACGGTGAGGATGAAGGGGGTGCAGGCCTACCCTACCCATGCCAGTTTTGTGCAAAATCCTTCAGTCGCCTGAGCTTCCTTAAGTGCCACGAGCAGAGTCACAGAGATAAACTTCCCTTCAGCTGCACATACTGCAGTCGCTTGTTCAAGCACAAGCGCAGCCGTGACCGACACATCAAGCTTCACACCGGTGACAAAAAGTACCACTGTGGAGACTGTGACTCTGCTTTCTCACGCAGCGATCATCTAAAGATCCATATGAAAACGCACGCTGCCAACAAGCCCCATAAATGCCCAGTGTGCCGCCGGGGGTTCTTGTCCACCAACTCGCTTCACGGACACATGCAGGTGCATGAACGTGGGAAGGATGGAGCGAATACAAGGTCCCCTCAAGAGTGGAGGTTAAAAGACATGCGCAAATGCAGCCGCTGTGAGGAGGGTTTCGACATGCCTGAGGATCAAGCCTCACTGTGCTGCAGATTCATCTTAAGACCAAACATGTTGACAAGCCAGAACAGGCTCATACCTGCCAATTTTGCTTGGAGATCCTTCCATCCCTTTGCAATTTAAACGAGCACCTGAAACAGATCCACAACACCAAAGATCCTTCAGGTGTACTTGCTAACCTGTCTGATGACCTGCTGCAGTGCAATTTCTGCCCAGAGGTTCTTGGAGATCTTAATGCTCTGCAAGAGCACATACGGTGCTCTCATGGCTTTCTTAATCCAGTCGCCAAAGAAAGCAATGCATTTTTTTGCCCCAAGTGCTTTATGGGATTTTTAACTGAGGCCACTCTAGAAGAACATGTCAGACAGACGCATTGTGACTCTGGAAGCGTGCAGTTTGATTCTCCTCTAGCGGTCACTCCAAAAGATCCCATTGTGGAGATCTACTCGTGCTCTTACTGTACCAACTCCCCCATTTTTAACAGTGTCATAAAGCTTAACAAGCACATAAAAGAGAACCACAAGAACATCCCTCTTGCTCTGAATTATATCAACAATGGGAGAAGATCTCTGCGAGTCCTGAGCCCCTCATCTCCAGTCTCTGTAGAACAAGCTTCACTATTCAAACAGAACAGCACTTCCTTATGTTCAAGTGAGTTCATTTGTAACCAGTGTGGTGCTAAGTACACCAGTTTAGACCTTTTCCAGACACACCTAAAGACCCACCTTGATGGTGTCGTGCCACAGCTAACCTGTCAACAGTGCAACAAGGACTTTCCTAACCAGCAGTCTCTTCTGAAGCATGTGACTGTTCATTTCACCATCATGTCCACATACTACATCTGTGAGAGCTGTGACAAGCAGTTCACATCTGTGGATGACTTGCAGAAGCACCTTCTGGATATGCACACCTTTGTGTTTTTTCGCTGTACTCTCTGCCAGGAGGTGTTCGACTCTAAAGTGTCAACTCAACTCCATCTTGCGGTGAAGCACAGTAATGAGAAAAAGGTATACCGATGTACTTCCTGCAACTGGGATTTCAGGCATGAAGCTGAGCTTCAAATGCATGTCAAACATAGTCACCTTGAAAATCAGGGTTGTTCACACCGTTGCATCTTTTGCTGTGAGTCATTTGGCACCGAAGTAGAGCTGCAGTGTCATATTACCACCCATAGCAAGAAGTACAATTGTCACTTTTGCTGCAAAGCCTTCCATGCTGTTTATCTGCTAGAACGTCACCTTCGTGAAAAGCACTGTGTGTTTGAGGGAAAGACCCAGAATTGCAGCACCAATGGATCCATGTCCGGTACCGGTGATTCAGTTGCCAAAGATGATGGAGACTTACAGGCCTTTCTGGCCAACAGCCATGGAGGAACTGTTGCAGGGGATTCTCATAACAGTCGGGATGGCAGCGAAGAAGACTTTGATACCTCAGAGATCATGTATAGCTGTGACATCTGTGGTGCATCTTATACCATGGAGTCTCTCCTAACCAATCACCAACTTCGTGACCATAACATTCGACCTGGAGAGAGTGCTATACACAAGAGGAAGGCAGACCTGATCAAAGGAAACCACAAATGCAACGTCTGCTCTAGAACCTTTTTCTCGGAGGGAGGACTTCGGGAGCACATGCAAACGCACTTAGGGCCTGTCAAACACTACATGTGTCCCATTTGTGGAGAGCGCTTCCCTTCCCTACTTACTCTTACAGAACACAAGGTCACTCACAGCAAAAGCCTGGACACCGGAAGCTGCCGGATCTGTAAATTACCTCTGCAGAGTGAGGAAGACTTCCTGGAGCATTGTCAGATACATCCCGATTTGCGCAATTCTTTGACTGGCTTCCGCTGTGTGGTCTGCATGCAGACTGTCACCTCAACTCTAGAACTCAAGATCCACGGCACCTTTCACATGCAAAAGACAGGAGTGGCATCTATGAATCAAACAACTGCATGCTCAGCTGCCACAGAACTTCAGCACATTCAAAGCCAGAAAGTCGTCAAGTGTGCTGCATGTCTCAAAGAGTTCCACTCTAAGCAGGACTTGGTGAAACTTGACATTAATGGTTTGACATATGGTCTTTGCATGCTATGTGTCAATGCCGCTGGTAGCAAGAGCTTGAGTGTAAATGGAGGGAAGCCGCTGCATCAAGCGGCTCAAATCTCAATGGGTCCTGCTGCTGGATGGACCCATGGGGAGAGCCTTAGCCCTGGTCCTGTAAAGGGAAAGACTGCCTGTTCTTCTTCATCATCTTCATCAGTATCACCCTGTGTTTCCAAGACCCGCTGTTCCAGTTGCAATGTTAAATTCGAGTCAGAGGCAGAGCTTCAAGCACATTTGCAGACAGTGCACAGAGACCAAACACCAGAAGCTGCTCTGTTACGGACCCCCGATGGCTCCCCCATGTCACGAGTTAGCCCAACCCAAAGTGACGAGGTAAGGTGTGCCTTACAGTAAAGCTACAGTGCATGCTCAGTACATTTGCCATTGATACATTAAAGGGATAGTTAACCCAAAAATGAACATTTTGTCATTAATTACTCACCCTCATGTCGTTTCAAACCCGTAAGACCTTCGTTCATCTT
>NW_015554865.1:114241-139552 GCF_001515605.1 Sinocyclocheilus anshuiensis
AAAACGACTTTATTCAACAATTCGTCTCCTCCACATCACCCTGTAGCACCATTTTGGAGAGTATCCGCTGAACGTAAACAACATATGCTGGTCTGTGTCAGCTGCGTCAGACAGCTCTCAGATTTCATCAAAAATATCTTAATTTGTGTTCCGAAGATGAACGAAGGTCTTACGGGTTTGAAACGACATGAGGGTGAGTAATTAATGACAGAAGTTTCATTTTTGGGTGAACTAACCCTTTAATAGTAATAATTGTTGTTGCTAAGGATTTTTTATTGGGTTGTATCATTTACATAATAATGGCTATTTTGATGGTCTCATTTAGACATTCTGTTGACTATAAGTAACTTTGCAACTACACGTCAACTAACTCTCATTGGTGGGGGACCATCAAAATAAAGTGTTTCCAAAAGGAGTGCAAAAGCACATTTATAAGGGACATGTATTTTCTTGTTTCAGCATCATTGTCCAACACTATTGATTTTTATTTGGTGTTTATTTTTTCCCACTGTTTAGAAGAAGACTTACCAATGCATCAAGTGTCAGATGGTCTTCTACAGTAAATGGGACATTCAGGTCCATGTGGCTAATCATATGCTAGGTAAGACCGTTTTAATTGGATCTGTAAGAAGTGGCTAGACATTTGTCAATTCAATTTCAATGCCAATTTTGGGTATTGCTGTTAAGTGTGACCATGTAACTTGTTTGCCATTTGGGTCTTTTTATTTATTACACCTTTAATGGTATTACAGGAATATGACTCTTGTATATAGTCAAGGATAAAACAGGGTTTTAAAACTTAAATGAGGTTAAATAATTCAGTTTGAGTGTTTGGAAAAAACAAAAAACGCCACAGGGAACAGAATTTCAGGGTGGAATGTTGTATTTGAGGAAAATAACAGATTTAGTCAAGGGTCTTATGTGGTTATCTTCTCTCCTGTTCTTTATTCATTAATTTATTCATTCCTATTCATGATTTGGTGTGTTTTATAGAAAAAGAAAATGTGTCAGAACAGAATTGCCTCTATGCTTGAAAGAAGCATGTTCCATTTTTCTCAATAGATATAGAAGCTTTTAGTTTTCAATTGGTTCTGCTGAAGCGCGTTCTTGTTGCAGTCTCCCATCAAGTATGTGTAAATCTAGACCCTAATTTCCTATAAACCAGCATGTGCCAAAACTGCAAAGAGAAAACACAAAGGCCTGATTTGAGAAGCTTTAAATATCTTTTCCCTTGAAAAAAGGGCCCACTTTCTCCTGTTAATGGCCATCTGTAAAGATGCAGTGAAACAGGGGGCTACGGGGTTATCTGCGCTCAGCTGTCAGTGTTATTAGCCTATGTAATGGAGCGGGTGCTATGCTCTTCAGGGTGTTGTTTCTAGGCACATGTCCTTGCTTTATTGCCATCGATAACTCTAAATATGTAGAGAATGGGATGCTATTAAACATGAGCACAAAAGCCAGTAGGTCCTAGTAACCTGGCCTTGTGGTTCGTAAATATAAAAAGGTGTGCTTTGTGCCTTTTTTCCTGGCAGATTTGATTCACAGTCATTAATATTGCTGATTTCCACAGAGACATCTTCCAGAAGGCAATCGGATAAGGTAAGGAGGTGGAGGTAGGTGTGAACTGGACAGTAGGGACTGCTCTTGGCCACAGGAGCACTGAAGTGCCTGCGGATAGAAACTTACAGCGTGATCGGCCCAAATCCAGATTTGCTGTTTAGTTGGTTAGTCTTTTGTTGAAGATGTAGAAAGGCTTCCTTTGGTTTGACTCATGTGCATGACCCAGCCAATGATATGATATATGTCAGCATAACCCTAACATATTTCAGATTTTATGAGATCAGGCAAAAGGAAAAAGGGCAAATTTCCATCTTCCTCTAAAGCATTTGCCAAGTTGGTGGGCCACCTTCTCAAGGACGGTCACACATGGGTGCCCTTGCATGTGGCGTGAGGTGGGGGTGGCTGATTACAGTGGCTCACGCTCAAGCAGCAAACACATCCAGCCTTGTGTCACTCCTGCGCGCGGCAGGGAACGAATGGCCTGGGCAGCCCAGCCAGAGGAAGGTGGGTGAGGTGGATGGTAGAGAGCAGTTGGTGCAGGCTTGGAGCAGAGTAGGATGCACATTTGTTGTCCAGCAGGCCACTCTGTGTGACGCAGCGCTGTGGGCTGATGTCCTGCTGAAAGGAAAGAGGAGAAAATCCTCTGAATAAAGAAGAGGAATGAAGTGGATAAACAGAGCAGTGGAGAGACATTACTATTGATGACCTTTATTGTGGTGTGTAGCGTGTCCTGTTAGTGAGTTAGTTTTATTTAAATGGATCATCAGATCGATGCTTGATTCATTAATGCCAGTCAGATAAAAAAAAAATGTATTTCTTTGCAATATTTCTTTACAACCTTTCACTCAGTAAGAAATACAATTTTTTTTTATCTGACTGGCATTAATGATAACGTCTATTTGAAAATTTGCTTCGAGGTTTTCTGAGATGTGAGCTCCAGGGCGTCAGCGGCCGTTTGAAAAAGACCAACCAACAAATGCACTGAGCAGCACTGTCATCGGAAATCACCCTGAACAGATGCAAGGATAGTATGACAAAGATAACGCTTTCCTTAGTGGACATTCTAACTAATGTTTTATTGTGAATATGAAATTGATCTGAATAATGAATGCTGTATCAGATGCAGGTAATCGCACTCGCTCAGTCCATCTTTCTCTCATAATACTCTACTACACATAAAACACTGCTTTTAATACAGTAATACAATAAGCTTTTAATGAAGCAACTCAACATTCCTTCGTTACTAGTTCTAAAGTGACATTTTGTAATTAGTAACGGAGGCTTGGGCTCAGCTTTTAAACGATCAACTTTAGATTTGAATCCGTGGCCGAAGGAAGTAGTTCTGCACAAAAGATGGCTTTTAAAGACACTCCGTTGTTGTTCCTAATTTATTTACACACTGGTGCAAAATACGTGCCTATGTATTAGCATTAGTATTTACATTTATTCATTTAGCAGACGCTTTTATCCAAAGCGACTTACAATTGGGGAATATATCAAGTGATTCATCCTAAAGAGGCAAATAGACACAGGAAGTGCTCGTTATACCAAGTTTCAGGCATTGTTCAAATAAGTACAAGCTAGACTGGGGATTAAGTAAAGAGAAGCAAAGGGGTTTTGTTGTTGTTGTTTTTTTAGGATGAAGTCAGATGGTGATGAAAGAGATGTGTTTTCAGCTGTCGCTTGAAAATTGTCAGGGAATCAGCATTCCGGATGGCGATGGGAAGATCATTCCACCAGCCAGGAACGGTGAATGAAAATGTTCTGGAAAGTTATTTTGCGCCTCTCTGTGATGTTACCAGAAGGCGTTGCTCACTAGTAGATCTCAGACTTCTGGAGGGAATGTAGATTCGTAATAGTGAGTGGAAGTAGACGGGTGCTGAGCCTGTGGCTGTTCTAGTATACTTCAGTTCTTGAAAGTATGTTTTTATTTTAACTGCACTTGCAGATAGTGTAATATTAAGGCTTGCAATTGATGTAATATTAATTAAAAGCCAATACTTAAAGAAGGTACACTACACACTTGTCAATGTGTTAATGTCAAGTTACAAGTTTTACTGAAAAGTACATGTATAGATTAATCATTATGTTTTAATATTTTTTGTTGTGCTTTAAAGAAGTACAATAATTCTGATGTGTTTACTAGCACAGTAAAGCACATGTGAAGTACATGATTATAATTTTAACTGCAGTTTGTTATTAAATACTACATTTAAAGTTAATATATTTTAAATGTACTGCATTGCAACAATAATTAAAAATGTGTAATGGCATATGTTTCAATAGAAATGACATAAAAATATATGTAAGTTTACCATAAATATTTCTCAGTAAATTCAGCAGTACACTTTAACCACATTTTAAAAACAATAAAATGGATTGTGAATTTACACATAAAGATGCACTCAAGTCCTATTTAAGAGGGCAAAAAACACTCAACTAACTGCATTTAATATACGCTCTAAAAAATGCTGGGTTAAATATAACCCAGCATTTTTTAGAGTGTATATTTAAACTATAATACATTTTTATTGTAGTAAACATTTGTTTACATTCATTGTCTGAAAACATTACATTCAGTTTTTATTCATTCATATTATTTTAAAGTATATTATTTCCATAATAAGTACTTTCTTTAAATGTGTGCTGATGTGTACTTCTTCACAAGGGCACACAGCAACTGTTACACATGACTCGATATGTATTCTGTAGATTTTTAGAGGTCTCTGTGTTTGTGGCGTTTCTTGGCTCAGTTTGGTTTCTCTTGTTTTTCTTATTGCTGTGGCCCCCTGGGCTCTGCTGGTGAACAGGATGCTGATTAGTGAACTCTCTCATTGAAGTCCTTCATGATGCCCTCTGGCTGCAGTCATGGAACCCTGTGGAATGTTCCAGAGTGTTCTAATAAGATTCAGGTGCTTCAAACCAGTGGACACACGCCAGATCTTTCCCAGCTCCCAGCACCACGGTTTATAGCTGACCTGGCTATAAAAGAAATCAACACCTTGAGCTGAACTTCATCTGAATACTCTATGGAGCTTTATCTTTATATGTACCATAACGTTTATCAAAGCAACTTAGTCTTTATTATGATTGTTTTTTATGCTAATGCTTTTTTTTCTATTTAAGCTGAGTTGAAACAGTTGGCTTGTAACAGACATTGATATCAGTTTAAATTTTGTACATGCATAGCCTATACATACAGTATTGTAAGCTAATACTTTTTATGTAAACCCCTCCACCATCATATGTAGACGTCAGTATTTTGGTAAGAAGTTTCTCTTCACCTGTTATCTTAGCCACTAGCACATTTTGAATTGGCTCAGCCTTCTTTGTCTCTTCTGACAGGGATTTTGTTGTTTTAAGCTTGTCCCAGACTTTTAACAAAAACAGTAAAAAAAAAAAAAAAAGATTATTTAAAAAAAAAAAAAAATCATCATTCATGTTCACCTGAAGAAAGAAAGTCATATTCATCCGGGACGGCATGAGGATGATACATTTTATTTTTTTGTGGAGTATCCCTTTAATTGCAGAGGAGACAGCAGTGAAAGTGTTAGTGTAAAACATTCTTGAGATAAAATATGAGAAATAAACCGAAGGTGAAAAATGAAAGTTAATATCATATAACCTGGTTAGTTAAATATTTTTATTATGCATCATTTTCAATCAAGCAATTTTTTCAAAGTTTGCTGAATGTGTGAACATATGGTTCAATTCATACATAAAAGTACATAAAATAATAGCTAAGAAGTTACCCATAGCAAGACAACAGTAATCCATTTTAGTCAAAAATGTTTGTAATGTGATTTTCAGCATCATTAATTCCAATGCTATGCACATAATCATACATTTGAACAATTTGAATAGTGTTAGTGTGAAAATTGCATTTTAAAAATGTGGTTTCTTGAAAGTTCATATAGAGCCTAAAGTGCCTGTAGCTGAAGAAACGCCAATATACAAAATAAATAAATAAGCTCCATTGATTAGTTTTGTAGCTGCATGGTGTTGAAATGCCCTTGAAAGACGACCATCAGCATTTCATTACCCATATTGCCTCTCCCCACACACATACACCTTGAGACTCAAACCTGAAACACTCTCTTTCTTCGATTAATTTTTTATGTTTCTAATTACTAATTAACTTGAGAGATTTCTAATGCAGTCCTCCTTCATTGAGGTGCATGGAGGACAACAGATCATTAGCTTCAATAATGAATGTGGATGGGGCAGATAATGGCCTGTGATATGCCCACACTGACAGCTGTATTCACAAGACAAAGGTTTCTGTGAAATACAGTGAGGGGGATACAGAAGGAGCTGGACGCTTCTGTTGCTCAGATGTTTTATGTGTTTATGTGAAAGGTTTATCCAATTTGTTTTTTCTTAATAATTAAACAGACATATTTAGACACATTTCATTATTATTATTATCGTTGTTGTTGACGGCAAGTTGACAGAATCCTGGGTTGTTGGCAAAGCATCAGAGCTCAAACCAATCCTGCTAATCCAACACACAGATCCAAACTAATTAGGTAGGAATTAGCAAAATAATCTACCATGATTTTTTCTCATCTGTAGACAATTTAAGAAGGAAATGGCTACATGCTTCTAACTCTCACTCTTCTGATAACAAACTCTTTCATTGAAAAATCACAGTTGTATTTCTTTTACAGTGGAGCTGCATGCACATATACGTTGTGTGTGTGTGTGTGTGTGTGTGTGTGTAGATACCATATATAAGGCGTTCTGGAGGATTTTTGTGTGTTTTTATAAATTTAGAATAATTTAAGTAATACATTTAATTTATTGATGAATCATTGGCTTTTTTGCACGGAAAACGTTCACACACCGGCTTTGCACACATACAATAAATCTCTTTTTCACAAATATGACAGGTCACCCCTTTCCATCTCGTTACTGCAATAGGCATTTTATTGGGTTTAGACCTGAATTTAAGCATATGCATATAGATAGTGCACCTTGCAATTTCTGAAGGCCTTTGTTGTTGTAATATCTTTCATCTTAAAATGTTCAGATCTACTGAAACGTGTATCTAGACAAACATTCCCCCGAACAAAACATTACTGTGGAACAAGTGTATGTTCATTTGGGAAATCATTTAGAACTTAAAGTCATTTTCAAGGTTCACCAGCGTGGCATGCTCAGCATTTCCCATCATTAAGAGCATGAAGTGTTAATTGCAGTTTGATCTCATTAGTGATTAGAGTCATTTTGTTTGAGCATCTGAACTTCTCTGATGAAGACTCCTCTTCTCGCTTCTTAATGGCAGCGTTGCCTGCCGGTGTCTGATAACTCTGCCGACTTTGGGGAAACATGCTTATGCTGTAATGATTATTATCATTAAGAAGTATGAAGGTGCCAAGCGTTGGTGACCCAGCTGTTCATTAAAGCAAGGTTTTTTTTGTAGCTGGAGTCAGAGCATCCACCCATGAGCAGACCTCCACCTGCGCAAAGTCTATCTCTGTCCACATGACACCATTAGCGCTCTTCTTTGACCTCCTCACAAGTCTTCTTCATGTACTATTATCAACATCATAATTTGTTCAGAATAAACATCATTTAATTGCATTTTTGTTAAATGGATTTGAATGGGAATATTTGCCCTGCCAACTCTGCTCTAGAGTATAATTTTAATTAAAAAT
This sequence comes from Sinocyclocheilus anshuiensis, assembly GCF_001515605.1. Taxonomy (NCBI): domain Eukaryota; kingdom Metazoa; phylum Chordata; class Actinopteri; order Cypriniformes; family Cyprinidae; genus Sinocyclocheilus; species Sinocyclocheilus anshuiensis. The sequence continues at coordinate 121,462 of NW_015554865.1, forward strand.
TAAACAAATCTGTACTATCTGTACTCATCTGCTATGAGCAAAATTTCTGTTATTACGCACTGTAGTTAGTTTAATAACTGCCTGTAGGCTATCTAATATCTATATTGCCCTACTAATGGCCAGACATTTTTGCATTCAGTCTGTGCTTGTTTTTTAACATTTACATTGAATTGATGAATTTGGCAAACACTTTTATCCAAAGTGAATTGCATTGCATTCAAGGTATACTTTTTATGAGTTCATGCATACCCCAGGAATCGAAACCATGACCTTGCTGATGCTGGCGCCATGCTCTGCTGTTTGAGATACAGGAACCTCGTTAAAACACAATGCCAAGTTAAAAATAGATTTTGCAAATTCACCTTGCAACCTCGTGCATTCTTTTATGTTGGGCTTTGTTTAGGTGTTTTCAAATAGAAAAAAATGCATCCTATTAGAACACTTTTTTAAATGTGTGCATCTGACTAATCATTTAGTGAACTAACAGACTGTTAGATTCTGAAAAAGTGTAGTTTTTCACAGCAATCATAAGTGGAGAAGAGCTCTATTTTAACTCCTCTATCCATTCATACCAACACAAGATTGCATTGCTTTCTTACAACTATTCATGCATTTCTTAAAAAAAAAAGGCTAATAAGAATAAGATTGTATTTCTTGATTAATCTAATTATTTAGTGATCTATTAAAAAAAAAAACTAAAACACAAGTAAATGTTCTTTGGAAGCCATGTACAGAACTGTCACTGGAGCGGAAACCTTTCAAAAGTTACTAATATGTACTTTTACTGTATTAATACTGTATGTACTTCTAAACTCCTAATATGCACCTTTAAGGTACTATTATGTACCATTTATGGGTAAATAAGGTTCAATGATGCACCTTTTAGCTTTTGTACCTTTGGTTATGTACCTTAGGGTTGTGCTTTTTTTTTTTTTTTTCTGGGAGTGTTCCTTTGGCCAGACCCTTTGTCACCTTTTAGATAAACACATACACATCCTTCTACATGTGTAATACCTGTAATACAAACTGATTAAGATGTTGATTAAGATTTAAATGACCATTCAGCAAAAGAGGATGATATAAATAAATAAGTATAAGGGAGGGGATCATAAAAAAATATTATAATATTATTGTGTGTTTGTCATATTACTGGGGTGCTTGTTCTGATAACCCTGTCAGGTCTTATTTTGCTGTATTGGCTGTCTGTCTAATCACTTACAAGATACGGTTTGCCATTCGATTCTTCTCTCCTGTGCTCTGGGCAGTATCTGAGACCGCGGGTCCTGCCGGTTGTTTGCCAGCTCGTGTGTCCGTGTGGAATTGAGGTGGTATGAAAGCAGTGCAGTGAGTGCGGCGGCGTCCCAAGCTGCCCGTTTGCTTGCCTTCATCAGCATTCCACCGATGAGAGTAATTAAAGCTCAAATTAATTCTGCTGTAAGCAGACGAGCCGCTGAATAACTGATATTGGAGGCGTGATGATGAATGCGCCACATCAAGGGTGAAGCCCTGGAGACGCTGCAGAAAAAAGACATCTCCTTTTGTCTGCTCTCATTTTTGCTCTGGCTCAGTTCCATAACCTAGTGAGTGAGCTGCCTTACTGCCTACATGGGCAGCTGCCTTCTAAGGCCGCGTCCTAACTGAGATGAAACCTCAGGTTTGGAACGCTCTTATGCATAGTTAGCAACATAAATAGTTCTTGTGTGAAAAAGACTGTAGACTCACTTTACGAACGATTGCCATATAGTTCGCGTTTCTGAGCTACTGCCAAAACAGACACATTAGAATTGACTCTACAGAAGGAATGGAATACCATTCTTCCAAAAGATATTCCCTCATTTGGTGTTTTGATGATGTCTAACACATTGGTCCAAAATCTTCCATTGGGTTGAGATCTGATGACTATGAAGGCCATAACATGTGACCCATGCCCAGTGGAGCCAACCCATGCCAACAAAATTCCCCCGACATCATAACAGATCCACCGGATCCCCGAGAATTTCCTACAATTTGTCACCCGTCTTTGAATATACTGTATGTTGTTCTGCAAATATGTGACCTGTGCTGGCAAAATGAGTCACAATGAGCAAAATTTCAAAAGGTGAGTTATTTCTATTTTCTCATTCTCGTTAAAAGACCTTCAAAATGATGTATGATTGGTTGGAATTGGAGGAAAAATGCCTGAGCTACATCCGTTGATAGAGTAGCAAAGTCAATTTTAAGAAAAATCCAGTTAAAGTTTCCTGAAATTTCCAAAGCAAAATCACCAGCAACATTGCATCTTTTCCTCCAGTGCTTTTCTTAATAATAATTACTGTATTAATAATCACGATATAGCTTTTTTTATTTTATCTTTGTTATTATAAATAGGAACAGATGCAAAAAAAACTATACAAATATAAGAAAGAAAAAAAACTGCATTACCTTTTTTAATTTTGCATCTAAATAAAAGCATTCAAATAAGAAAAACAAATAATCAAATGTAAAAAAAAAAATCCCTTTAGTGTATTCATTACAAATACATTGATTATTAAAATGACAAAAGAAGTTCAATCAAGAGCAGCGAGTGATTCCCTCTTTTCTTTTATTGTTAGATTAACATTAAAGAGACAGACGGCCTGTATATTAAGACCTACTGTAATGCACAGATCTAATATAATGTTACACATCAGATGTTTTTCCCCAACAGTTCCCCAGACGTTCACCTAAGACATAATAGATTGTTTGCGCGAATATGTAAACACTAATTCTGTCTATTTATCGTGATCGCGTGCAGTCGGAAGCCCCTTTATGTGTGCGCTTTGGATGACAGTCAGCGTGAGAAGCGAACGGAGAAAAGGTACTCCTCTCAGAAAATGTACAAATAAAGATAATTTTAGATGTTTACTGTTTAAAGCATTGGGATCGCTAGACGAGGGCTTAATGAACGTATTTTTTAATGAAAACCTCAAATTCGACTAAAATTTTAATTTTTCACTTTTTTTTGCATGTAGCTCAAAATTAGCCCCTGTGCGCATTCCCACTCATTTTGCCAGCACGGGTCACATATATGTTTTGTCTGCAGCCGGTGGCTCCCTCTACAATATCCAGTTGGAGGCACCTTACCCTGTTCTGCTGGAAAATTGTGGCCAGATGGAGGAATTTGATTAAGCAGCAGTGCAAGACCAAATGATCTGTTGGATCCAGAGTCGGTCTGTGAGAGAGATCGTGTGGGGGGTGTTGAGTAGGAGTCTAAAATGGCCTTCTGGTGAATGAGGCAGCCGCTAGGGTGCAGTAATGTAGAAGCCCTTTTCCAACAGCCAGCTGGGCCTTTTAGGAGCTGCTATCCCCACAGCAGACACCCAGCAGCTTGACTTCACCATATGTGGAGGTTTTTTAACGCTCCACCTGGTTTCCCGGGAGGAAGTCGCGCCGCTGGGATGCCGGGAGCAGGTGAAATGCTCTTAATGCAGCCAACAGTATGAGAGAACAGCCAGACGTGGATGACCTTGGAGGCTGTACCTGCACTACAGGAACACGGCCAATTGGATATTTTACTCCACACAGCCCATATCTTCATATCCAGATCTGTTTCTACTTTCATAAACTTAAAACACTGGAGATAAGAGTGTAATTGCCCCCCTGAACATACCCAACAGCATATAATCTCCCAAGACCTGAAGTGGGAACTCTAAATAGTCTCAATAGTGGAAAAGGAGCTATTACACATCTTCTGAAAGAGTACTGAATGTTTGGATCAAAACACGGCGAAGAAGAAGCAGAAACAAGTGATCGTGTATGTAAGCAGATGCATATGTAAAATAACGCAATCGTCAAACATTAAACAGCATATAGATCAAAACTGCCAAACATAACCTAATGAAATGTCAGTCCAGGAAGTGGTTTAGGGCCATGCAAGCTTTGGATGTGTTGATGGAAGTGATTTATTCCATCTATGTTTTGATCATCAATCTGAATCTGATCCAGACATAGTCTTTGACAAAAAACGCAATTTCTCAGTTTTTTTGTTCAAAAATTTTTTTTTTTAAATGAAACTTACGCATATCCAAGTGTTTATTAAAACAGAATGCATGAAGCTAGAATAAAATGGCATTTTTTGTTTAAAAGTAGAGGCTATGTTCTTTCTTTTCACATATTACTATTCAGATATTCATAGAACAAAAAATTATGGGGGCCATGAAATTTTTGTGAAAATTATCAAAAATACTGGCAGTGGCTGGCAACATAAAAAAAAAAAAAAACAGCCGGGGAAAGTGTTAATTTGATGTGAAAGGGTTTTTATAGTTGCCAAAAAACTTTTTAAATTGTAAATGTAACTTCTGGGTATTTTGTTATCAAAAAACAAATATGCAAGCCCAGTCCAGGTGACAAAAAGTAATACAAAAATAACAATGCATTACTTTCCATAAAGAGTAACTAAGCAACGCAATTAGTTACTTTTTAGGGAGTAACGCAATATTTTAATGCGTTACTTTTAAAAATAACTTTCCCAACATTGGTCATGTGTGCCGAGAGAATGATTAGTGACCCTTTGCTCAGCTTCCATATTAATGGAAATGGGCTAAGAAAAAAAAAAACTTAAAAATCCCACACACTAAGGCCCTCTGGCAGGCATTATATCATCTCCAAGAGTCTAAGTGGGAGGTTAGTTTGCTGGGCATGGGATTAACAACAGACCTTCTACAGGAAAACTCCAACAAGCTAATCTATTTTAGCGCTCTCCCACATCAGTTCCATGCATTTTGTGTAGGAATATAGATTTTGTGGAATATATAGGAATATATTTTGTGGTCGAAATATAGCCGCAAACAGCAATTATCGAGGTCCATGCACAAATGACTCATGTAGACTATATTGTTGAGAATACAATGGCCATGTCTCTTTTCAGAAATAATACGAGTTTACGAGTCTCTTTATGGAAATATTATACCATGTACTATATTACAATATACAGAAATATTGTCCCTTGAGTTTAATTGGACAGCAATACATTCAGTTATGTCTGCCAACTTGACAAATGTGTTCTCAGTTTCTTTAGGATATATAAGAATAAAGGTAATTTGGAAATCTCAGATTTATTTGCAAATTCATTAGACTTAGATTAGATAGATGCAAATAAAATCAAATAATTTTGAGCCAAGGAATCAGAGGGATGGAAAAATAGTTTCTAGTCCTAATTCTAACCCAAATTTGAGCTGTTGGTGGCGCTAGAGTGTTTGAGTTAGAGACTCTAAAATTGCTGTGGTTAATGTCCAGATTCTCCTCTATCAGTGTGCCAAATTTCACAATTTTTATGATATGGATCTATGGTCTTCCATAGACTTGATGAAGAAGAATAAGAAATAGTTGCGTCTCCTGTGCATTTCACATTTGTATTTGCAGTATGGCACATATGACAAAACGTTGAAATGGAATGGTTGTGTGTTATTGGAGTGTACATTAGTGAAATGACACTAGACACATCACAAAGGTTCTGGCAAACTCCATCCAGCATTTAGAACTCACATGAGGCTGACAAAAGGCCTCAAAGAATTTTGATTCATTTTTAAGAAGATATGAGCCAATATATAATTTTGGATGCGGCCCAGAGTGGCTAATTGGCCTGTATCTTGAGAGCACAGTGTCCAAACTGCACAAAACTTGGTACAGGTGGAGAACAGGACATTCCGAGTACACATGCCAAATGTAATCAATTTCCAATTATAGGGGCTGTAGCAACCAAAGTAAGAATTGAACATTTGAACTGCGTTAACATTGACTATAAATCTGTATGCACAAGTACTGTCGTTTCAAAATTCGACAGTTTTGGTTATTTTCCCTAGTTTTCTAAACAGCAAAACAGACTCTATACTACAGATAGTGTGAAATGCCTCACACCTCCTTCTACGCTCAAGTGAAAGTTGAAAGCTGTGCTCTTCAGTAACTGCCTAATTTGGTTTAGAGCCCTGCATTTGAGCCCGGGCCACGACTTTTTTGCGCCTTCGGGCCAATTTTCACGTCATAGTTCAGACGCGGGCCGGGCCTCTGGCCTGTTTTAGGCTTCTCCTTATATTTATATTTTAGACATCCATCAATTAGTGATGAAAAAAATTGCTGCGCTGGTGGAAACAACACGAGACTGTGCTACCGCGACTGTCAAGAACGGCTCGACGGTGTTTATTGTCCCGCCAGCAGCAGCATATATGGTGCGTGCCGTCAGCGCAGCTGAACAGTTTTGCATTCAAATGCACACAATTAAGCTTGCCGCAAAGCATTGGCAAAAGTAATTATCATAAATGTGTCAGGGGGAAATAGGAAGGAGATATTTGAATTATTTACTAATAAATAGTGTTTTCTGAGTCGCAAGGATGAAGTTGCCGATCCTGACTCGCCATCTCTTCATTAGACGCGCCTTTAGAGAGAAGTGCATCTTTACATTATGATTATGATTATAATGAAAGAGTTTTTGTTTTTGATTTGTTTTATTTTGTTAAGTAGTAATTTAAAGCTTTCTATAGATATATTGTATATAGTATATATATATATATACTATCACAGATATATGTCTGTGAGGCATGTATTCACTGAGTTTCGGTTCATTTTTGTGAAGCACTACAGTTCAAGACGAGACGGCAGAAAGTGCATCATGTTTGTTTTCTTTGTTTTATTAAAAGCACAACATTTTGTTGATATTGTGAGTGCACACAAATAAAAGTAGACTCTTTACAGTTACTAATGATGTATTACTCTTACCTTTATGAGCAAAAATGACGGTGTATCCACTGAAAAAAATGCAAGTGATCGCGCTGGCACCTCCATATCCTGCAAAGCGCGCTTCAGCTTCCACTCTCCGCACAAACTATTGGATACAGCGCACATTTATCTAGGTTTAACGTTTAAACATTGTTATATGCTTGAACTGTTTTATATCTATAGATTTTATTTTAGGCAATTCGTGATGGTTTGAGAAGGCTAAATTGATCAAACATAGGCTCACTGTCTGCCGCTGGCCGCTTGGTCGTTACTTTAAAAATATAAACTTATATTTAACAAACAAAAAATGCTCCAAATGTTTTTCTAAATTAACTTAATACAAAAACGAAACAAAATATAATCACTTTGCCATTACTTACAAAACTGAACTATTTTAATAGCTGGAACAGTAGTATAAGCTGTTTTGGGAGAAGGGGGAAAGAAAGACGGGCTCGGTCCGGTAATTCTGATAAGCTGTCGGACACGGGCCGGGCTAGGGCCTAAATTTGAGGCCCGTGCAGGGCTCTAGTTTGGTTTGGTTACCAAACTGGACAAAAATAAAGCTACAACAGACAGTCATGTGCAGTGTTGGGGAGGTTAACGTGAGTAATGTAATCTGATTACTTTTTAAGTAACTAGTAAAGTAATGCATTGCTTTTAAATTGACATTGAAATATCTAAGCTACTTTTTGCAAGTTACTTTTGCAAGTAATGCAAGTTACTTTGGTTTCCCATTTAGTTTTCTAAACAGCTAAACAGACTCTATACTACAGATAGTGTGTTATTTGAAAAGACTTCCACCTCCATTAAGGCTCAAGTAAAATTGAAAATGCATTAAGACATTGTAGATTGTATATAGAAAGGCTGTCTTCCCCCATTGGAAGGCTGCATGAGTTAAGCGTACTTTGACCTCACTGCGGTTTGTATTGGTATGTTTTTTTTCTTCTGCGTGGACTTCTTGACAGGTCTGGTAGCAGATCAGAGCTGGTTTTCTACTGGCAGGAGTCAGGGGAAGCTGATTTCCTCCAAAGCAAACAAGTCATCTGAGTTGAGGCTTTTCACCGGACAAGTAGCACACGTGTTCATGAGCACATATGGAAAACGGGTGACTGTAGAGTGGAAAATGGAGCTATTCACACAATCGTCTTTATAAACCGACAGCAGTTCCACGAGAGTCTTGTTTTTGCAGCTGTTGCCTTTTTGTTTTGCGGCTTGTTCCTCTCACAGTGCCCACATTACTCACCCTGATCAGTGTCACATTGGGCATACTGATCACGTGTACCCTTCACGTACCCCATCACCTGGAATTTACCAGAGTAATCCAGCCCTGACTCAAGTGAGGGGGCCGGAGAGAACTGTTTCCCTTGAGATGAGATGTCTGCCGCTTTGAGTACACATCCAGTGGGAGTGAATTACTGAAGTCTTTCTTCTGTGCCTGTGTTTCGTCTATAAGTGTGTGTATGTGTGTGTGTGTGTGAGTATAATTGCAAGCGTAGAGGGAGCGTGTCTCTCAGTTTTGTGATTGTGAGGTGCAGACAGCAGCCCGGGGGTTCCCCCTCGCCTGCGTCGCCTCACACATCAATACAAACACACACACAACACATTCTCCCACAAGGGCGCCTACCCTCAAAATCCCCGCTAATGGAAGCCACTGCAGTTTTCAGTCGAGTTTTCATGCACAGTTTCTTGTAAATGTGATGCCAACAGACATTTCCTTCATGAAGAAAAGGAAAAATACTGTTCATCACGTCATTGCTGCATTTGATTGTCTAAATTGATTATTTTTCACTGTATTTCTTCCCATGAAATCAAAAGAGTTTTGGGAGTTTTTAGTTCTTTTATGTTAGTTTTGAAGTATATCAAAAATATAATTAAACTTTTTTAGGAGTACTATTTGCGCACAATGCACAATTCTTAATATCAAGCCTAAAATGTGTTTTAATGTCACTATTGATGAGGACTGTATGATCTTTGAATAATATATGTCTTTAAATGCAAAATATTTAAAGTTTATCTAAAGTATACTTGCAATAGTTCCACTTTAGCACAATCAAATATACTTCATATCTTTAGTTGTACGTCAGCACAATTAAAGTGCATTAAGTACAAAATTAGTTGTTCCAATTTAGCAGACATTAAGTATACCAATTTAGTGTACAAAAAGTACAATTGCATTTTTATTAAGTACGTAAATATGTAAATGTATTTGTAGTATACTTAGCATAAAATAAATGTATTTCAGATACATTTTAGTATATTTATTTTTCACTAGGATATGCATTTAAAATGTACAGTCACGTTCTACCAGGAAAATGGACCAATAAATATTGATTATATCATCTTGCAAATACACATTTTTGTCCATTAAAATGCCCTCTACAATGAAAATTTCCATCCTCCTTAGTCATCAACTAACCTTAATCTTTGGATGGTTGTGTGTGTAGCAGTATGGTCCATGGACTTTCTGTACTTTTGTTTTCATTTATTCATTTAGTGAAAACATCTATTGGTGATTTTGAGGAATGGAAGTATTTCTGTTTTCATGCGTTCTGTGAGTATTTAAAAGGGAACACTCTCATTAATTTCCCAAGTTCATAGAAGTAAAACTGTTATTATTTTGAAAACCTTTCATATGTAATAAATGAGTTCCTAATTTTATTATATAAATAATTACAGTCTATCATCTATTATTTATGGTTCATCTAATAAATAACTGCTTAAGCTGAGACACATTTAATTAGTAATTTAAATTTCTAACATTTTATAGTTCCCCTTCGGGAACTCACACTGCGTCGGAAAATGCTTTGGGAACGCCCCTGTGTGCCCAAGCTCTGAATCACATTGGAAATCAGTCCAATGGAATGGCGAAACGTCACGGGCGGGGTGACGTAGAGACCAGAGAGCTTAAAAGCGCATCCGAAACACGATTGGTTCATACTACTGTAGCTCAATCAGAGCAGATGGCGATTCGGCACCGAGATCTCATTCTCACTCACATGAAAGAGTTGGGGTTAAGACTAAAAGCAAAGCAAAGTGTGCTTTCTCCAGTACAGAGGACCACTTATCTAGGCGTAGTGTGGGATTCGACTACGATGCAGGAACATCTGTCTCCTGCTCGGATCTAGTAGATGCTCACGGTAGAGAGAGAAGTCCAGTCACTCAATGTGAAGCAGTTTCAGAGACTGTTGGGTCTGATGACAGCTGCGTCCAATGTGATACCTTTTGGCCTGCTGTACATGAGACCCTTGCAGTGGTGGCTCAGGACCAGAGGGTTCTCCCTGAGGGGCAACCCGCTTCGCATGATCAAGGTCACGTGGTGATGCTTACGTACCTTAGACATGTGGAGGAAACCTTGGTTCCTGTCACAAGGCCCAGTGCTGTGGGCTCCTTGTCGTCACATACTCTAACGACGGATGCCTCCCTCACTGGCTGGGGAGCGGTCATGAGTGGCTGCTCCGCCCAGGGTCTATGGGGACGTCACCATCTCACGTGGCACATGAATTGCCTGGAGATGCTGGCCGTGTTTCAGGCTCTGAAACACTTTCTCCCAGACCTGAGAGGTCATCATGTGCTGGTTCGCACAGACAACACAGCGGTAGTCTCTTATATCAACAGGCAGACATCCTGTCAAGGCAGGGGCTGAGGCTCGGGGAATGGAAGCTCCGCACCGAGGTGGTGGAGCAGATTTGGAAGAAGTTCGGGCGAGCCCAGGTGGACTTGTTTGCGCTTCGAGAGACCTCACAATGTCCCCTGTGGTTCTCCCTCACACATCCAGCCCTGCTTGGCACAGCCATGGTACAGACGTGGCCGAGGCTTCATCTGTACGCCTTCCCCCCCCGATTGCTCTGCTCCGGGGAGTTCTGGAGAGAGTTCGCTGAGATGGGGTTTGTCTCCTATTAGTAGCCTCGTTCTGGCTGGGCAAGCCATGGTTTGCGGACCTGGTAGCCCTACTCGATGACTCTCCATGGGAGATTCCCGTCCGGTGGGATCTCCTCTCTCAGGCAGGGGTACCATCTTTCACCCCCGTCCGGAGTTGTGGAAACTGTGGGTGTGGCCCCTGACGGGACACAACTCGTAGCTTCCGGCCTCTCAACTGAGGTTGTTGAGACCATTCTCCAGTCCAGAGCTCCCTCCATGAGGAAACTGTTCTCCTTGAAGTAGATTGTGTTCACTTCATGGTGCAGAAATCGTCAGATGGTCCCAGTTAACTGCACGGTTGGTTCAGTTCTGGAGTTCCTGCAGGAACCATTCTCCGCAGGTTTGACCCCCTCCACCTTTAGAGTGTTCGTGGCTGCCATAGCTGCTTACCACGACCCTTTGTGTAGTCAGTCATTGGGGGCAAAACCCATTGGTACATGTTTCTTTCATTCTGTGAGGCCAGGAGAAGTATGGTACCACTCCAGACTCTCAGGTGCATCTGTCTTAGCTGTGCTCGCCATGATTTCACTCTAGACAGGCATTTGTCAGTATGGGGGCGTGGGCATTCTCGTTCCCAAAGCGTTTTCAGACTCAGCGTGAGTTCCTGAAGGGGAACATCCCAGGTTACGTATGTAACCATGGTTCCCAGAGGGAATGAGACACTGCGTCTCGTTGCCATACTTCCTGCATCCCTGTGAGCGACTTGCTTCAACTTATCAGAAGCTAACGTTGCTTGTGTCGGATGTGCTTTTAAACTCTCTGGTCTCTACGTCACCTACGTCGTTTTTACTGTAGCTTAGCTATTAATAAGGAAACAGCATGAGTATGTTTCCTGTAATTTTTCATGTTTGTCCAGTCTGTAAATGTGACTGTTTAAATGCATTTTTGATTTTTGAATGAACTACATGTGATATAGACAATGCAGGCAAGCATTAGCCTCATCTAACAGTTTCATCTTAAGAACTGCAATGCCTTCTCTTGATATCACAGAATTGTTGATTCTATTTAGATTACACATATTCCAAGGTATTTGGTGTGCAACGAAGGCATTATTTATTCTTTTAGATTATTTATTCTTATATATTCTTTATGCTTATACCTCATAAAAATAAGTTTTCTCATGAGATCGGGTTAGATAATCTGTCTAACAAATATCTTGTTCAATTATTTAATAGATACCATTTGCATTTGAAGTCATTATTCATGCCTGTTTGAATCATGTATACATTTTTGGACGCATTGCTACTGAATGCATTACAATTCTGTATTACTTCACCACAATTGTAAGAATTGGAAAAAAGGTCTCTATGCCATTAAATTATTCATGGTTCAATATTGAAATTATTTTATCTATAGCATTTTTTTGTTGCTGTGATTATTCAAGAAAAACATATATCAGGTTTATGGAAATGTGTACAGAAAACGTAAAAGAACTTGAATGTTTACTCATTTATATGCATAAACTATGCACACGGAATAATCAGTCAGTCGGGATGTATCGCATTATGCTATAAAATAATTTTCATACATGGCTGCTTCAGGTCGCTGTATCTCTGCATGTTCTATAGCACGACACAATCTGATGCATGCTGTTTGATATCCGCGGTGTAATCTCACAGGACCTTCTCCTCCGTGCCGTCTCATTCATTTGGCATGCTGCACAACATTCTGATTTGTTTGCTAATTGTGTCCTGTTCTTTATCTGATTGGTGCTCTTGCCTCTTTTGAATTGTGAAACTATGGCAACAGGCATCAGTGGGGCGGCTACAGAACATGCGAGCCAAAGAAGAAATCAGCCCTGTGCTGCAGACATTTCTGGTTTTGTATGGTTATTATCATCTACATGTGGAGGAGACAGAATTTAAATCATTTATAGATGCAGTGATAGTTACGTGAGAGAAATCTGTGATTTGCACGTGGCTCTTTTGTCTGAACTCCTCAAACGTTCATGCTTTTGTCCCATGACTGATGCAGCAAATGTTCCCGGGAGTCCAAACGGTTTTTATTGAGCATGTTTGATGCAGGACTTTGATGCATTCGTGTAATTATGTACACATGTCTCGCTTCTCATTTCTGAGGAATTTATTCTCGATTTCAATGAAAACATTGGAATAACTGAACTGAAAGAGAAGGAGATAGTGCGAGAGAAAGGGCGGGCGGTGTGGAGGAAGTGTGAATCTGCTGTGTGAGGCAAGATATTGTCCCACATTGATTCATCACGTCTCCCTGCTGGATTGTGAAGGGCCGTCTAATGAAGTTCAGGCCGTCAGAATGAAGGGACTAATTCTGATTTAGCTGAGGTTATGAACTTCCTCTCTCCTGGTGTGAGCGGCTCATGGGGCGGCCGACAAACTGACAGAGAGACACTGCGAGACGAGGAAAGAAAGAGTGTGTGAAATGCTTATTTGGTGTATTACAACGAAGCTTGTGTGCTCAGAAATGATGCTAATGCTTGGCTTTATGTATATCTGGTTTTGTATGCAAGCAGGATAAAATTAGGTCTAAATTTTTGGCACAAAAGCACTTTACCAAAAGGTTTCCAAAAGAAGCAGTACTTCATCTTGGCCACATGCACACTGAAAGGGAGTGAAAACTGCATTTAAAGGGGTAGTTCACCCAAAAAATGAAAATTGTGTCATCATTTACTCACCCTCATATAGGGGTGTGCGATATTGACAAAAAATTATATCTCGATATTTTCTGGGATTTTATCGTCATGAGCTGGTTTAAGCTGGTGCTTAGCTTGTCATGAGCTGGTTTAAGTTGGTTCTTAGCTGGTCATGAGCTGGTTTAAGCTGGTTCTTAGCTGGTGCTGGTCCTAAGCAACTAGCTCCTGCTTAGGACCAGCTAAGAACCAGCTTAAACCAGCTCATGACCAGCTAAGAACCAACTTAAACCAGCTCATGACAAGCTAAGCACCAGCTTAAACCAGCTCATGACCAGCTAAGAACCAGCTTAAACCAGCTAAGAACCAGCTTAAACCAGATCATGACCGGCTAAGAACCAGCTTAAACCAGCTCATGACTGGCTAAGAACCAGTTTAAACCAGCTCATGACCGGCTAAGAACCAGCTTAAACCAGCTCAAACCAGCAGCCATGCTTCAAAACATACCTAACCAGCATATGCTGGATTTTTCAACAGGGATTCCTGGAAGTTAATGGGGACCAGCAACTCACACTGGTTTGGAACAACTTGGGGAAAGTAAATAATGACAGAATTGTAATTTCTGGATGATTTTAACCTTAGTTTTATTCTGGATGATTTTATTTGGCAAATATCCCAATCGTGAACTGTTAGAATTCTGCTTTCCTCACAAATCTATGTTTTTCATAAGAATTCATAACTTCATGCCATTGAATCTAAGGTCATTAATGTATCAAAATTCATCCTCCTACTCTACAATGGCAATACGCTTATAATGCTGATGGTCTTTTGCTCCCAGTAAATGCACACCTAGAGCATCTCCACTAATTTGAGAAGGAGAACGTGGGAGTAAATCACATTATGTCATGTTCAGTGTGTGAGAAAAATGATGTCCTGGACAAATGATTCTTTGACTATAGACAACTCAAGATGCTTTTCTCCCCTTTGTCTTCATTAGACGTGAAATGTCAATCTCGCATGCAGATCACACGCAGAAACATTACAGCATTCATAAATCAAGTATAGCTCAGACCCATCATTAATCATCAGTGTTTGATTTGATAAAGTTTCCTCTATAAAGTTCTCCTACACTATTTTCATCGTTAAATGAATAAACACAGGGTGGTCCCACATGAGCTGCTGAACTCATGAGGGAAATCACACACACACACGGGAGGAGGAGGAGTCTGCGTTTAATTCCCAGGGCTTTAATTACTGTTAATTTGGCTCATTATGTATTAATAGATGCACGACTCCCTCAGTGAGCTGTTCTCAGGTCAGTATCTGCTGCCGTATAGCTGCAGCATAACATGTATCCATTGCAGATCAGCCAATCCCAGAATGCATTGTGACAATGTGTTCATGTTTTTGCTCACTGTTGGATTTTAATAAACTCCACCTGAGTTCATCACAACTCGCCTTCAGTGGAATAATCGTTACAATATGTTATATTATATTATATATGAAATAGTAATATTAAAAAAAAATATATATATTATTTTGTTTATAATATTGCTGTTTTTGACTGTATTTCTTGACCAAATGCCTCAGTATCTTCATATATTTCTTATATTATTGATCCCAAACATTTGAGCAACAATGAGATATACGTTAAACCATTAGCGTCATCCGTACAGATGAGCAGTATCAAAGAACGACTGATGTAAATGTGTTCCTCTTGTTATGGCTTTTTTGAGCAATAAGGCAAAATCAAATGCCAGTAGAGTTACACTGATATCTAGAGACCATAATATCGTCTTAGGGGTTGGCTCTATTGAATTGGGCCAGTAAGCAGCCACGCAGACAACATAAGAACCTCCCAGCAATGCCCTGGCAGTCGCCCACAACACCCAGCATCGTGAAGGTGACTTTTGCACTGGCACTCACATTAAAAAAAATAAATGTAAAAATGAAGTTTTATGTGTGTTGTCACCGGTCTGGTATTGTGTTTGGGTGCTGTAGGTGCGTTTGAAGATCCTGTCACAGTTCACTCTATGCTAAATGCCATCTGTGGCCACCTGTGCTAACGGCTCCTCTGGGCTTTGATGGGCTGCAGCTGCTCCCATGTGGCAGTGCAAACACATATGCCCACACAGACCTTCAAGATCAGACCAGCTGTGATATCACTCATAACGACACACAATGACTAACTGGCCTATCGGTAAGCCCCTCCCCTCAAACGCAGATGAGCCAATGGCAGTTGAGTATCAGTTGCACGGGGAACAGAACTCGGACATCTTTAGGTTTCAGAGCCATAGAGACACATTGGAAGATCCGAAGTTTTCTTCGGTTTGATGGTGTTTGTGCTACAAAAATGGAAAAACAATGTGCCAGGGGTCCTTGTAACACTGATTCCAGGTATCCCGAGAGGATGGGCAATGGAATTTATTTTATTACTTTCCTAAACACAAACAAAACAGAGCAAAAATGTCCCTAAGCATTCAACCCCAATCCCAATGAAGACGAAAACGTTCATTTTCTGCTTTGTCATACTCTCATTAAGTTACAATTTTCATCTGCTCAAGCAGAACGTTAATGCCATCTTGGCTAAAACTAATGTTAAAGTTAGTGAGTCAATGTTAGCGTACGGTACAAGCATAAATAGCGGACTGTTCTCACGTCATGTACAGTGTAGTTAAGTCAAAAACACATAAACGAAGGTCTACATTGTAGTGCCTCTCCATATTAAACTGGATAAATGTAAATTAATTTAATCTTACCCTGCAGTACATGAACAGTGTTGATCCGAGATGTTGTCATTGCGATCGTGACGAGACTTCTCCTGTTTGCATTGTCATCTGTATTTTTACATATTTATTTTGAAATATTTTATATATACCTCCATGTCATATTTAAGTCCCACTTAAATTATGGTACTTCAGTGTCCAAAATGTATCAAAAACATCCAGGGACGAGGTTTTCACACCGACAGCTGTCATTGTAAGACAGTAGCAACACCGTTTGTTTGTCCGAGTGAGCAACAGTAACTAAGGGGGGCGGGGCTTACCGATAGGCCAATTGTGCTTTTAACACAGCGTATTTTTCCCTTATAATTATCCCAGGGAGTCTCATTTGATCACATTGTAGCTTTACAAGTAAAACATGAAATATGTACAGTAAATCAATGATTTAGTCAGTATTGTCATATGTTGACCCAATAAGGTTATGACTAGGTTAGAATGTAATTGAGTTTACAGTTGTGCAGAGTGTAAAAGAAACTCATTCAAAAATATGTAAAATAATGTTTTGATATTAACGTTGACTTTGTTTGCAAAATCAATAATTTATTAAATGATAATACAATGTAGACACATATGTTTAATTTACCAACACTGAAAGGTATCAAACACGGTATCAACTGTGATTAAATTTGATAAATAGAAACAAAATTAAATGTTGATTCAACCTTGATCCCTGACATTTATTCACCGGTGAATAAATCTTCACACTGTGCAGTTTTTTTTGTTTTTTTTTTCAAAATTGCATTACACTGTAAGAAAAAAAAAAGTAAAAATAGCTGAAAATTCCCAGCACCTTTTACTGTTAAGTGTACAGGTATTTCCTTTAACCCTAAGATAGAAACAATACAATGCATAATTCAAAACACCAGTGAAAAATCATTTCTTAAAAGACTTTTCTTAAGATTCTAGCTTATTTTTCCTGGACAGACAATACTACATAAGGACAGGGAAAAACAACAAAAACTTTTTATGTATTTATGCATTGTTTATTAAAATAAAAAAGTTTTCATGTTGTTGTGAGCTGATCCAGATCCTATTTTTGATTTGAGAAACTCTTTTTATTTTGTAATACATTATTAGGTTATTATGAAATTAAAGGAAGTAGTAGAAGGTTTCTGAATTTAAACAATAAAAAAATCAAATGTATGTATATCAGAACCAAAAATATTATTAGTATTTTTTTATATGTTATGAATCATTTTTATTGTTTTAGGGAACAAAAATACAGGAAACACGTGATAATGATTTACTCATTATACAAAGTTGTGGTACAAAGTTATTATTAATTATTATTATTTTATTTATTTTTTGTTTGTGTGTTTGTTGAGAATGTTGGTAATAAAGTATATACTTTTACAAATCTTTGTTTCAAATCCTGTAAATTATTAATCATATTGCCATCTTCTAAAAGTACAGATGACAGACGTGACTATTTAAATAATGAACAACTAATGTTTCAGTGTCTCATGTTTATTCTTAACCATGTTTTATTAGAAGAGAATTTAATATGAATGCTTAAAATATACTGCAAATAATATAGGCCCGGTTTCACAGACAGGGCTTAGGTTAAGCCAGGATTAGGCCATAGTTCAGTTAGGACATCTAAGTAGCGTTTATAAATATGCCTTAGATAAAAACATTGTTGGTGTGCATCTTGAGGCAAAACAATAAATCTGACATATTTTAAGATCACTCAAGTGCAAGTTTCTTTCAGTTGAAACAGCCCAGACATGCATTTTAGTCTGGGACTAGGCTTAAGCCTTGTGTGTGAAACCGGGGGATAGTGTGCTAGCATTTCGGAATCTTTCAGACGTTTCCAGTGACACAGGCTTGTGTTTGTGTTTTTCTGTGTTTTCTCAGAGGAAGGTCTCATTCATGAATGTAAACTATGCAGTCAAACCTCTGACTCTCCAGCGAAGCTGCAGTGTCACCTCATCGAGCACAGCTTTGAGGGCATGGGCGGCATCTTCAAGTGTCCCGTCTGCTTCACAGGTGCATCTTTATATTCGTGTGTGTGTGCGTGTGTGAGTGTGAGTGTGAGTGTGTGTGTGTGTGTGTG